>NW_028323901.1:0-23472 GCF_984573655.1 Nuphar pumila | reverse complement strand
CCACTGATAATACCCATGAGCTTTCGGCAAAGCTCAAACTTGTCTTGAGGCAGAGTCTTTGTAAGACAATCAGCCACGTTATCAGCTGTCTTGCAGCTGATGTACTTGATCTCCTTTCTTGCAACTCGCTCTCGAGCGAAGTGATGTACCACATCGATGTGCTTGCTTCGCACAGACGCAATAGGATGCTTGAGCAACTTGATAGCCCCTTCGTTGTCGCAGCCGATTTTGATAGGTGCATTCTTCAGCTCAATGCCCAAGCTGATGAGAAGCTTCCTTATCCACAACGCCTCCTTGGCTGCCACTCCAGCTGCCATGTACTCAGCCTCAGCTGTCGATGCAGCGACTGTTGGCTGTAGCTTGCTGCCCCAAGCGATCGCTCCTCCGTTGAAGATGAAGACGTGTCCTGTCGTTGATCTTCTCGTGTCCACATCGCCTGCGTAGTCTGAGTCGCAGAACCCCTGTAGTCCTAGGGTTGGATCAAACTTGATGCCGTACGCAGCGGTGCCACGCAAGTATCGTAGTATGCCCTTTGCCAGCTCCCAATGCTCATGTAGAGGATCTGACATGTAGCGTGCGAGAGCTCCCACGGCATGAGCAATGTCTGGCCTTGTGCACACAGCCAAGTAGAGCAGACTGCCAATGAGCATGCCACAACAAGGTGTGTCGCACTTGTTTTCTCCGATACGCGTCAGTTTTGTACCTGCAGAGAGAGGTAGTGCCCGTGGATGCGCGCTGTCCATCTTGAACTTGGCGATGATGTCGAGGGCGTAGCGCTCCTGTGATAGGTTCAGAGTTCGCGCCGGACGGTCCCTTCTGATCTCCATGTGTAGGAAGTATGTTCCCTCGCCAAGGTCCCGCGCCTTGAATGTCGCTTTGATGAGGTCGAAGATGCGCTTCACCTCCTTGGTCGTCTTCGCTGCGCATAGAAGGTTGTCGTCGTAGACCAACAGGTATATGAAGCCTGTGTCAAGTCTGAGGACAAAGAGAGCAGCATTGGCGTCTGATGCCACAAACTCCAGACTCTCGAGGGCTGCCTTCAGCTTGGTTTGCCATGCCCTCGGCGCTTGTCTTAGACCGTAGAGAGAGCGTAGAAGTCTACAGACGGTCTGTGGTCCTCCTTTCTGATACAGCGGCGGCTGTCTCATATAGATCTCCTCCTCGAGATCTCCGTTGAGAAACGCTGTCTTGATGTCGAGTTGATGCAGCTCCAGATCTTGCGTTGCAACATACGCCAGAAATGCGCGGAGTGTTGCATACTTGCTGACGGGTGCATACACTTCATCGTAATTCACACCAGCCTTTTGTGTGAATCCCTTCGCTACCAAGCGTGCCTTGTAGCGCTCAATCTCCCCTCGTGCATCCCGCTTGATCTTGTTGGAGAATATAGTTTGCCCTGTGGCTAGGATATTCTATTCTTGTTTCCATTGTGTCAACATCACTGTAGTCTCTCTGGGTTGCTGTGCTTGGACGCTAGTCATGAGGAATAGGTTCTTGTGTGTCTCTCCCTTTGATACTATCTAGCCGTTATTCCCTCATATCTCCTGCGTCCATGCGTCGTTGTTTGTTTAGGACGAGTAGTGTTGCATTGTGTGCTGCGTCCATGAAGAATGCTTTTGATGTGGTGCCTTGAGCAATCCTGTGTCATTGCGTTGCTCAGCACCTGCATGCTTTGGAAGTGACACGACAGCCAGTCGTGCGTGAGGGCAACCGTAGCTCTGTTGCATCGACGCATAACGCTCCATGCGTTTACCATAGTTGAGCATAGTCATGTCGTAGACTTGTGCGTGTGCTGTGTGGTTCCTAGGTACCTGGTTAGTACCTGGGTCATACATCTCCATGGAGTATATATTGAGATGCATTACTTTGGTTCCTTGAGTTATGCTGTAACGACATAGCCATGTACGTCGTTACCTGGACATCAGGTAACAGTTGCAGTCTTGTTGTGAACCTTCCCGTTTGTTGAGCAACATCGATTTTCAACATTACAGCATAACTCCCGTCGCGTTCTGGGCTTCCCAGCAAGGCGCGGCGCTTGGCTTGGACTCTTCCTTCGTCCATTGGGTGCGATTGAGTGTATCGTGGCTCGTTTGGGTTCCTTCCGTTTATCCAACGCTTGCTGCGTGCACTGCGTCGCTTGGTGTTCCTCTGAGGATCTGTACATGCTGTCTCTTTGAAATTGACGCCAGTTTGGCTTATTTACATGAGCGGTGATTGATTCGTGCAAGGATGCTTTCCATACTTCAACAATTCAAGTTGACTTTGCAGCTCTGGGTGTTTCTGATGGTGTCACCCACCCCGTGTCATAGCGTCGTGCCATTCCTTTGCACCATGCAAATGCGTGAGACCGATATGCTTGGTCGCGCATGCTTTTCGCAGCTGCTAGATGTGCATGTCATTCCCTTCCGTTGCACAGTGCCTGGCTGACGAAGTTGCGCGTGTCGCTGCTATGCTATTCCTTTCCTTAAAATAGCTGCTTTGCACGTGGCTTTTCCTTGCACGCCAAACCTTGCCTTTACCTGGTGAATTGACAGTTTTTGTGCTTACCGCATGCTTTCGTTTTGTGTGTCTCTGCTGGTGCTGTCATGAGACGTTTGTGCACATGTCCGCTGCGATATGTGCGGCACATTTTGCAATTGGTCTTGATTAGCTGATCGCACAAAAGGGATCACGCCTACTTTCGTTGTTGCATTCTTCTTTCGTGACTGATGATTGCTGTTTCATACCTTTGATGTCGTGAGCGTTGTGACATTGAGAACCCACTTGCAGTCAATGGGTGTCTTACCTGGAGGTAACTCTGTCAACTCCCAGCTTTAATTCTCCATAAGTGAGGTGTACTCCTCGTTGATGGCCTGGCGCCAGAACTCGCCGTCCGGTCCAGCCAGCGCCTCCACCTCGTCTTTCGGTTCGTCTTCAGAAAGTGTTGCAGCCTTGAGACACCCTTCTGGAACGTAGAAATCTGGTGCATGCCTGTGGCGGCTTGATGAGCGTGTAGC
The DNA here is from genome assembly GCF_984573655.1 of Nuphar pumila. Classification (NCBI taxonomy): domain Eukaryota; kingdom Viridiplantae; phylum Streptophyta; class Magnoliopsida; order Nymphaeales; family Nymphaeaceae; genus Nuphar; species Nuphar pumila. The sequence continues at coordinate 20,476 of NW_028323901.1, read as the reverse complement.
GATGGTGGCTGCTGCTCCAGTACCTTCACCTCCAGCGCCCTGGAGTGCAGACTCCTGAGCTCGCTTATTGCCTCCATCGTCTCCATCGCTGTCGCCATTGTCGTTGCCCAGCGCCCCCTCGCGGGCTTGTATTGCTCCTCCCGGCACGAGAACTCCCCCGTTCGTAGGTTCTTCCGAACCTGTGTCGGCCCTTGATACACCTGTCTTGGGAAGCAGTCCATCTTCTGCGTCCCCGCTTGGAATCTCGCGTCCTCTGTTTGTAGCTTCAGGTGTAGTAGTCTCGGGTGTAGAAGCAGCGGATTCATGCTCCACAAACATGACATCCCGACTGATGACCAGCTTGCCTGAGACGAGAATGCGGTATTCTTTGGAATGCGGCTCATATCCCAGAAATATACCCTTCTGCGCAACTAGCCTTACTGTCAAGTTTACGCCGCTTTTCCTTGGGCGTGTGGGTGTAGGCAGTCGCCCCAAACACACGAAGGTTTGACACATCACGCTTGGCGCCATGAAACGCTTCGTAAGGTGTTATGGTAGACCCAAAAGTAGGAGAGCGCACGCGCGTGTAGTTTGCAGTGACGATGGCCTCAACCCAGAACTTCTTCGGTAGCTTGGCGTCGTAGAGCATCGCCCGGACCTTCTCAACCAACGTGCGATTCAGCCTCTCCGCCTTTCCATTCTGTTGTGGCGTGTAGGGAGCGGTTGTCTCGTGCACAATGCCGTTCTTCTTGAATTTCTCCAGAGTTCCGTTGACATACTCCGTGCCGTTGTCGGAACGCACTCGCCGAATAACCTCCCCGGTTGCACTTGCAACTCCTTGCAGACGTCCATAACAGTAGCCGGCACTTCTGACTTCTTCATGAGCGGAACAACGACTGAGTAGTCGCTGTCGTCGTCGAGGAAGGTTGCCACATACCTATGGCCTGCCATTGATGTCTCCTTGAACGGTCCACACACATCCATGTGCAGTAACTCCAGCCGTTTTGTAGGTTTAGCCGTTGACGCTGGAAACGGCTGTCGATGGTGCTTCCCCATAACGCATGGCTCGCATGTTGTAGAGCTGGCCTCCTTGAAATCTTCTGATGAGACATCGAGTCCATCCACCATCTTATGATGCTGTAGCCGTGACAGCGATCTATATCCCAAATGTCCGTAGCGACGGTGCCAGAGATCTGCCTGGTCCTTGATGGCTTTGTTGACGGTGAGCAGCGCTTTGTCACCCTTACCCACACCTGCGTTCACTGTGTAGAGACCGTTGTACCGTGTAGCGGTCAGAATTGTACGCCCATCGTGCATGATGCAGCATTCATTGTCCTGAAAGGAAGCCTCAGCGCCTGCGTCCATTGCACGTGCCAAACTGAACAAGTTGCACTGCAGATCAGGAATGTAGAACACACCGAGTAGGGTCACCGTGTCTTCACTCTGAGTCCTGAGAAGAACATCGCCCATGGCGATAGACTGCAGAATCCGGCCATCACCCAATAGCACTGGATGTGTAGGTTGCAGCTCCACGCAGTTCGCTAGAAGCCCCTTGTTGAATGTCATATGGGAAGTCGCTCCAGAGTCCATGATCCACTCCGGTGAATGAAATGATGAGCTGGTTGTCAACGCCACCTCCGAACGGCCTTTGGCAGCCTCATCTTTCTTCCTCTTGCGGCAGTCGGCCTTGACGTGCCCCTTCTTCCCACAGTAGTAGCACTCCACCTCGTATGAAGTACTCTTGCCAGCGCCCTTTCTTGACACTTTCTTGGCACTAGCGCTTCCCCCTTGTTGGGAGGCTCTCCTGGCCTTCTCAGCCGATAGCAAAAGCTTGGATCCTGAAGCCTTGGTCTCCTTGGACTTGGTCTCCACGATGTGTAGCTTTCCAAACACTTCATCGAGGCTGGGCATCTTGTCTCTCGACTCGAAGATGGTGACGCGCATCTCATATTCTCCCGTGAGGCCATTGAGCAAAGCTGCGACGATGTCATCTTCTTGGACTTCCACTCCAATAGCAATGAGGTCGTCTCGAATTCTCTTCGCTCTGTCGAAATACGATGTCAGCGTCTCGGATTCTCCAAGAGAAAGGTCGTTGAGTTCCCTGCGTTGCAGTCGACGAGCAACGCCCTTCTGCTTGTAACCGTTTTCTAGAGCATTCCACAACTCTTTGGCGGTCTTCTTTTGACGTGAAGTAGACAAGTGCATTCGCGACAAACACAAAGTGATCATCGCATGTGCTTTCTTGTCAATTGCAGTCAAAAGTGCAGTGTCGGTTGGAGTCGCGACTTCGATCGAGGCGTCTTGCTCAATCGCACCCCAAAGGCCCACCTTCACCAACACCGCCTTCATGTACGCCACCCATGTAGCGTAGTTGTCATCGGCTAACGGATCAATCTTCGGAAGATCACCCATCCTTCTTCGCGTGCTGCCGAGCCACTTGCCTGTGTTGGCACCTTGGAAGAGGTAGACGGAAACTTAACGTACTGACGTAACACACGTGTCGAACGAATCAGTTGGCGAACTTGCTAGCGACGTAGCGTACTGAACCCATAACCTGTTGAAATATTCGTTCGTGTACGTTATTATCCAGGGCATTACAACAGTCGAAAGAATGTGCTTATATACTAAACAAAGATGTTCGGAACGTCCTAGAATCAACTGTCGTATGAGTGTCTAGAAGTGCGTATCTAGACCCTTCTGTTTATGTAAACACACAAACTCACGTAATGCACATTCTAAAGATGATGTAACCTATAGAACCTGGTCTGTATCTGAGAGGTTGACTGTGTTAAAACATTACAATTTGAGGTAACGACTCACTGATAGCTAGATCGTCGTTAGTCTCAACTCATCTAACTTCAGATGAGGTTGAGTACTTATTCACAGCTGCTCCTCGACAGCCAAGCACATCACAACAGCATTGCCATCCTTGGGCCAAACAGGAATCATGAGATAGCACCCTCCCTATCTCCAGACATGCAACTATCAGATTCCAACACTCCCCTTTGGGCCATCAAACGAGTACCATCCCAAGTCCAACTAGACAGACATCGAAGGCTGGCTTGGCCAGAGCCTTCGTCAAACAGTCGCTAACATTGTCTTCAGACTTGCAATACAAGAATTGCAGCTCACCGCTGTTCACATGGTCACGTGCAAAATGGTGAATGATGTCAATGTGCTTAACACGCTGACCCTCCTTGCGGTCAGCGCACAGCGATATGGCTGCTTTATTGTCACAGAAGATCTGCAGTGGGCCAGTGATCGGGAAGTCTGAGCAAAGCAAGGCAAGCTCGTCAAGGGCCTTTTTTAAAGACAAACCCTCACGTGCCACTGCTCCACATGCCTGATGCTCTGCGTCCATCGTGGAAGCTGCAGCGGTGGGCTGCTTCTTGCTGGACCATGATACGGCTCCTCCGTACATGACCACTACGCAGCCAGTCGTGCTCCGTCGTGTGTCAAGGCACGCAGCAAAGTTGGCGTCGCCCCAGATTTCCACAGGAGTCTTTGTGTGCCCGTATGTGATGCCCCGCGACGCTGTCCCACCCACATACCGAACGACTTCTACCAGAGCTTTCATGTGTGCCGCAGTCGGCTTGGAGCTGTAGCTTGCCAGCGCTCCTACTGCCAAAGCGATGTCAGGCCGTGTGCTTTGAGCGAGATGCTGGAGAGAGCCCATGATGGACATGTACTCTAGGGCATCGGCCAACGGCTCCCCGGGTTGTGCAGTCCTCAACTGCGCATAGGTATCGGGGGACATCGGAACCCGGCAGCTCTGCCCTGTCACCCCAACAGCTGCCGCAAGCGCGGTCGCCTTGCGCCCCTGGTCTATGGTGATGGTGCGCGCCTGCCGGTCACGCGTGATCTCGATTCCAAGGAAATCTTGAGGCTCCCCCAAAGCGCGTATGGAGAACATGGATGCCACGAGCTCGACGAGAGCGTCCGCTTCAGCCGCCGTGCACGCCGCAACGAGCCCATCGTCCACGTAAAACATGGAAAGCACTGCTCCAGACTCTCCATGGAGGATCCAAAGTGAGGGGTCTGCCGCAGACTGCTGGAAGCCTTTGCTGATCAGCTCCCCTTCTAGGCGCTTGTGCCAAGCTCGCGCAGCCTGTCGCAGTCCATACAAAGCTCGCCGAAGTCGGAGCACGCGGCCGGGGGCCGCTAGGCGCTCTGCGCCTGCCGGCGGTCTGATATAGACCTCCTCTTCAAGTTCCGCATTGAGAAAGGCGGTCTTGATGTCAAACTGCCGCAACTCAAGGTCCTCGTGAGCAGCGACTGCCAGCACCATTCGCACGCTACGAGTGGAGCACACGTGAGCATACGTCCGCCCAAAGTCCTCACCTTGTCGCTGTCGGTGGCCGCCAGCAACCAGCCGAGCTTTCGTTCGGCCATCGCGTTTGATCTCAAGATGGAGGCGGCTTGGCAATGCTTGCCTCCGGGCGGCAAGTCGGCCTCCTCCCAGACCTCGTGCTCGAGGCAAGAACTTATCTCCTCGTCCATTGCTCGCTGCCATTCTGCAGCATCAGGGCGTGACAGTGCCTCGGCAACTGACTGGGGATCCGGCTCGCGTGGGGCCGGCTGAGCGTCACTGGCCGCCATCGCTGCGTGCTGCATGACCGAGCGGTCCGCGTCGAACGCGGCCCATGCTGAACCTGCGAAGGCCCGATGCGATGGTTGTTCAGGTTGCATTCCTTTGCGCCCGAGAGGCTGACTCAGATGCTCGCGCATCCCACGAGACGTGCCGCCAGAGCGTCGCGAAGCGAAGGGCCGCGACACCACAGTCTTGCGAGAGGCACGGCGACGCGTCAATGCTGGATTCAAGTGGCGTTTGCGAGATTTAAGCTGCACTCCGACACGAACGACCTCAGACTTGTTGGCTGGCGGCCACAAGGACTCGTCCTTCTCAGATGGGATGGAGGGAAAGGTGGTCACCTCAGCAACGGGCGAGGCCCATCGCACATGTGCCTCGGGCAGCTCAACACAAATGTTTGCCTGGGCACGGCCACGCCCGCGACCGCCGCCGCGCATGGGATAGTCAGTATACTGTGGATCCGGATTGCGCGTTCCTCTCGGTGGGCGCGTGCGGACTGGCGGCAGCGGCTGTGCTGCTGGCTCGTCTGCATCTAGCGGTGGCGGGTGAGGCGCATCTGGCTCGTACGCTGCATCAGGCTCCCCGATCTCTGGTTCCGCAGCGCCTAGCTCCCCAATTTCTGGCGCCTCCACAGCGGGCTGTTCGATCGGCTCCAGCACAAGTTGCGCTTCGAGGACTCCTGCATCAGCATCCTCTCCGCGATTGTTGACGTCATCATCGTCATCATCATCTCCCCCGGGGGGAGGAGCAGGTGCAGGCTGAGGTGTCTGGGGGGCGGGCGAAGGATGGCTGGTCGCGTCATCAAAGATGACTGTCTGCGAGCGGACCTCACGCCCTGTGTCCAAGAGGACACGGTAGACGCCAGATCCCAAGGGATGTTGAAATCCGAGGAAGCGTCCAGGTAGGCCTCGTGGGGACAGCTTCGCACGATGCTTGTGCGGCCTGCCTGGGCTATGCACCCACACCCGAGCGCCAAAGCGACGGAAAGCAGAAAGGGGGACGACGACGCGGTTCAGCAACCCCTCATGAGGCGTACGGCCAACCAGCGCCCCCGAAGATGGCGTGGCATTGTGCAGGTCGTTGGCGTAAAGCACAGCGTCACCTGCATGGTGAGGGCCTAGCTGCGGGAGGCTGTGGCGCACATCGCCCGAGTCGGCAAGCATGGGAAGCACTTTATCCAGCAGCACCAAGTTGTGTCGCTCCGCGATGCCATTGGCCTCCGGGCTGTACGGCGCTGTGGGCTCTGGGTCGATCCCACGCTCGGAATAGAACGCTCTGAGCCGTCCGGCGATGTACTCGCCCCCGTTGTCCGTGTGCACACGCTGGACGCGGCAGTCGGTCTGCGTCTCTAGCCAGACGATGGAGTCCCGCACTGCCGCCGCTGTTTCACTCTTGCGCTGAAGAAGAATAACCCGTGCGTAGCGGGTGGCTTCATCGATCACTGATGCAAAGCATGTCCCGGTGCCGGAGAGGTCGCATAAGTCCATGTGGAGGCGATGGAGTATGCGCATGGGACGACGCTGCTTACGCGGGGGATGCGGCACGCGCCTGAGCTTGCCGACCACGCAGGGCTCACACGGGGGGTCGCGGGCCTGCAAAAACTGAGCCGGTGTCACGGTGCAGCCCGGGAGCATGCCGCGACGTGCCAGATCGGCCAACGTGCTGAATCCCAAGTGACCCAAGCGCCTGTGCCATAGCTGAGCTTGCGCAAGCGCTCGCTCTTCAACCAAGGCAGCATGAGCGTGCAGTGCATCAAGGAAATACAGACCTCCCCGTTGACTGGCTGTGAGCATGACGCGACCCTCATGGGTTAGCACCACCCGATGCGCTCCCCCAGGATGCGGCGGCGGCTCAAAATGCACTGAGTAACCCTCGTTGACAGCAGTGGAAACTGAGAACAGTGGACCAGCGAGATCGGGAACATGCAAAACATTCCGCAGCACGACCTCCCCATTGGGCCCCCAAACACTGATATCGCCCACCCCGATCGCACTGGCTGTGGAGCCGCGCTTTCCAAATTGGACCAGCTGCTGAGTATGCAGTGTGCGAAAGCCACTCTGGCTAGGGCCGGCTCCGCGGCTCATATGTGGCATGCAGCCCGAATCCAACAGCCAGGCCGAGCCCGCGGCGTTCGATATACCCACAAGAGAGCATGAAGGAGGAGGAGGATATGGCGGAGGTGGTGGCACACCTTTGCCTACAAGAGGATGCGGACAGTCCCACACCCGATGCTCTGTGCTGCCGCAACGCAAGCACTCATTCGGACCGACACGGACGCGTCCATTTCCCCCATCGCCCCTGCCAGTGGTGGAAGTGCCGCGGCGAGGACGTCTCGCGCTGGAGGCTCGGAGTGTACGCATCTCTTCCTCGAGCGCTGCGAGACGCTCATCCCGCGCGTTGAGAACCGTGGCAGCCCGCGCTGCATGCGCCGGAGCGCCAGGAGCTAGCTCTGCAGCTTCACGCGCCTCTGCTTCGGCAAGACGCCCCTTGAGAATGGATAGGGTCTCGGTGCCGCTCATCGCTCCTCGTAGTCCAAGAAGGACCGGGCTCCACGCAGGGCGCTCACGCGACAGTCCTTGCAGAAATGCGTCCACGAGAAAGGCGTCATTCAACGGACGGCCCACGTCGACCATGTCCGCAGCCAACATGATAGCGCGGTTGCAGTAGGCAGTGACACTCTCGCCGGCACGGGGCCCGAGCGTGCTGAGCTGTTGCTGCAACACGGACCCTTGTGTCACCTGCCAGTCACGGTAACCTTGGGCGATGTCGTCCCACATCTTCTTGCCAGATTCCGTGCGGACGTGAAGACGCGCCATGTCAGGCCCCAAAAACTTGAGAATATCGGAACCTGCAATGGTATCATGGGCCGCACGTTCAGAAGCAGCAGCCGAACTTTCTGAATCAGGGGGCCCTTGGATGACACGCCAAGTCTTGAGACCGTGAGCATGAAAGTAACCAGTGACCATGCGCTCCCAAGGACTGTATTGCCCATTCTCGTAACCATTGAGTTTGGATATACCCTTGTACGTCTCAGCCATGACGCCGAAACTTTACTAAATTCTTTTTTTTTTATAACCTTGATAAAACGGTAGGTTACTAAGTGTAGGTTAGTAAACAACGTCACAACGAAAGAGGCAGCGCAAAAACACAAGCCGAAGAACCACAAACACAATTCCAACCTTTAATAAGGCAACACAGGAAATAACTGAACCGCTGTGGAAAGAAGCCATACAAAAGCACCAAAAAGAGGCCTCTATGTTACTGTGACGCAGGTCCAAGATACTAGCAGCAAGACACAAGCAAGCACACCGAAATCCTTATCCACAATACCCTATTTCGTCAAATTGACGATTCAACAAGCAGTCCAAGGTGAAGGGACGTATCTGGGCAGGTTTGCCCGAGGGATGGTCAATTAGGTACACTAAACATCAGCAATGTGCCCCAAAACAAGAGACCCAATCTATAACGTTCTCAAACGATCAAAGCATCCTCTTAGAGAAGAAAAGAAGATTGTACTGTAAGAGAAAGCCAGGTCGAAACGCTAGGTCGAACTGGTGGAGTTGAGACTTATGTTAAAACATTACAATTTGAGGTAACGACTCACTGATAGCTAGATCGTCGTTAGTCTCACCTCATCTAACTTCAGATGAGGTTGAGTACTTATTCACAGCTGCTCCTCGACAGCCAAGCACATCACAACAGCATTGCCATCCTTGGGCCAAACAGGAATCATGAGATAGCACCCTCCCTATCTCCAGACATGCAACTATCAGATTCCAACAGACTGGATGACATAATCTAGTAAGACTGATTATTCTCAACAAAGGGCCTTGCCTTTGATGCCGGTGCAGGACCTAAGGAACCAGGTTTTGAGGCGAGCAGCAATGCTGGACGTGAAAGTTAAGTCCGTGATGCGTGTGTTGCCGCTGAGGTCCAATGTATCAAGCAATGCAAGGCCTGTTAGGCTGGCCAGATCTTGATTTGTGAAGAAATTTTGATGGCTCAAGTCGAGGTGGGTAAATGAAAGGTTGGCAAACGGAGATGATGCGACGCTGTAATCGTGGAAAAAGTGGACCAGGACGAGGTCCTTAAGGGCGGTGAGCGCTAAAATATGCATCAGTTTGTCTGCGCTTGTGAACTCGCAATTGAACTGGTTCAGAGTGACCGTTGTTATTGCGGTCAATTTGCTCAGCTGCTGAATGCTTCAACGTCGATGGCAATGTCACCAACGTGTTTGATCGCACGCAAGTGCTTGAGGCCGGTGAGATGGGAGAATAGCGTGGCCCTGTCCAAGGGTGCAGCCCAGGTTGAGGCGTTGGAGGGAGGCGAGACCGGAGAGGCAAGGCAAGCTTGCGTCTGTCAAGGACATGCCCTCGAGGCTTACCTTTGTGAGGTTTGACAAGTTTGACAAGTGTGACAGCCCGGCGTCACGCAGGCCGTCAGCATCAAAAGACAGCGATGTGAGGTTCCGCAACCCAGTCAGGTGTGGCAGCCCTTTGTTGGTATCCAATCCTGGGTTATCCATGATGCCAAGGTGTAGGAGGCCTGTGAGGCCCGAGAGAGCTGTCAGGCAGCTAGCCGTGACATTGCATCTTCTGATGAAGAGGGTTTGCAGTGATGTGAGGCAAGCCAGGAACACAGATGAGGCATCAGTGAAAACTGGCATGTCCTCAATAAAGAGGGATTTCAGTCGCCCAAGTGAGCTTAAGCATGCAAAGCCCTGCTTTTACAAACCGGTGCCCTGAAGGTTGAGCTCTTGTAGTGATGTCAGGCACGCCAGATGCGAGGCGCCCTCGTCCATAAGCGCATCTGAAGTACAGCTGAGTGAGAGAGGCGAGTCCGGTGAGGTGCACGAGGCCGGCATTCAAGTTGAGTGACGGGCACGCTGCAATGTCAAGGAGCTCAAGGGCAGATAACGCGCCCAGATATGAGAGGCCCCGTGCGGTGAGCAGTCGGCAACCGCTCAGGCTGATGTGGCACAAGGATGTGAGGCTGGTGAGTGGCGCCAAGCCGAGGTCAGACAGGCCCAAGCTGACACTCAGATGCCGGAGGCTAGTCAAGCAGCACAGGTTTGCCGTTTTTATACTGAGATGTGAGCACGTGAGGCGCACAGGCTGGTGAGTGACTTTAGGTGAGGGACCCAGGGAAGGCGGCTGCAGCCAAAGAGGGTCATGGATCGCAGCTTTGAGCATTCGTGCAGCAGCGCGAAGTGGTCGTTCGTTGCCGTGACAGAGGTGGCGTCACGGAGGAGGGCGCTGCAGATGCGCTTGCTCACCAGGAAGAGGGAGGTGATACGGCTTGCGTCACGGGTCAGTGCAAAGCGCAGGATCAGCGACAGTGAGTCGTCGTCCAAGTCAGAGATCTGCACACATAGGAGCGACTTGATGCGCATTTCTTGGGTCCCAAGGGTTAGTGTCAAAACTGTTGCGTGCACGGCTCAGGTAGTGCAGCGTTAAATCGTGTTGAGAGTGCCCACACGTGAGCTGAACGTAGTTTTGTGCATTTCATCACTCGGTGATGTCTCTTTCTCAGCATTGATTCATCCAGATGGGTGTGCAATGCCATTGGTGCTTAGAGTCATGGAACCAAGCGCGGTGGGCCCCTAGGCTGAACATACCGCTCTTGTGGGCAGGCTGCATCAACTGGAACGGTAGACATGTCAGTTGCAACTCTTGTATGTTCATACATTCCCAACTTGCATTATTACTCATCCCTATGGAGCAGTTGTGCAAAACAATCCATCGTCATCACAAGCTTGAAATTCCTTGGTTTCGCTTTGCCCATCCAAGAGGAACCCAGCAACGTTGGGAGCATGTATCCTCAGCAGCAGCATGTCCAGCAATCGCAGCAAGATCCGTGCTGCACAAAGGAAGACCAGTGGGGGCGCACGGTGGTGGTTGAGCTTTGGCCGATCGATCGTGGCTCAAGTCCTTGCAGCAGCGCCTTGGCTTGGGTGTTCCCCAGCAGAGCATCCATCTTCTCTGTGCAGACCCTCTTGGTGCCCAATTTCTCCGTTGTAACAGGCGACACGCAGCCAAACAGCTTGTCACTGCAGGCAAGTACATCTTAATCAAGAGGACACACGTGTTGTCTCTTCATGATCTGCTCTTCCATGTGCCTCAGGCACATTGACTTGCACGAAGGGTTTCCACAATGCTTGTGTGATCGCATGCATGTCAGGCGTGAAGATCGAACTGTTTGAGGTGTCAAGTTCTTATGCATATACATGTAGATGGAATGACAAACCTAGTTGGGCGTCGCATGCGCCATAAGCACCTGCCGTGCGAAATGCGATGTACCAATAACAGGATCCTGACGCACCGCACTCCTACAACAACAGCAATGTTGAACAAGAAAACATGGTGAAGATCAAAAAAGTACAGTGGAACTGCCTCGTACCTCGGCGATTCCGATCGTGAGCAGTGAACGCTTCCAAAAAACGTAAGCACTGAGGTACAGTTTTTTGGAAGCGTTCACTGCTCACGATCGGAATCGCCAACGTGCCTGTTTCTTGAACTTGGACGTACACATCAGAAACAAGTAACAATAACAACAACGAAATGGCGTCTTTAGGCATATATATGTCGCTGAGAAGCGAACGGCCTTTCATGATCGGACGAGGTTACATTACGTACGTATACGGCACGCGAGCGCGCTACCCCAAGCCCTACCTATAGGTAGCTATCGCAGGATGCGCGCCAAGGGCCGTGAGTCGGCATGTCATAAGCACGTGCACCCTGCCAGTACCGTCAAGTGTGAACACGTGCAGCACAAATCACAGAGGTGCGCCAGGTGACATGTAGTACAAGGAATGCCGTGGTAAGGGGGCCGGCATGGCAGTACCAGCCCGTCGCCTGAAAGGGCCTGCTCCTAGAGCAGCCCATCCGTCAGGCGCCTCCAGCATTCGTGACTCAGTACGATGCGAAGCTTTACGAAACATTGAACCGGCTACTGCGTGATGGGCTCGCACTCAGCCCCAATACCCTCAACAGCAACTGATGAATCCAACCCCGCCAAGCCCTGTCGTTTGCCCCTGCCCCAGGAGGTTGGACCACCCAGGTCTCTGGCTGGCGCGCACATCTGGTTGTTCCAGTCAAAATGAAGCGAAAAGTGGACAGCCTGATCCTTCATGCGCTGTACTGCATTTCACGCAAATGCCAGCATATGCGTGCAAGAGAGAAACTGTGACAGGTATCTCGAGATGCATGTGGCGCATCGGTGCCCGACAATGGCGTGATGATGAACGTCGTGCACTGAGAGTGGGCTTTCCATGAAAAACCCTTGCACACGGCGTGCACCTCCGTGCTTACATACGGCGTGGCGATCTTTTCGTGCCAATGCAACATGGCAAAGCGATATGGACAATGCATAGGCTGTTGTTGACCATGGTGCAGATGATCAATTCCACCTATGGTTTGTGCGCGCATCCAAGGCCTCCAAACCACATGGACACAAGCAGGAGCCACGTTCTGTCACACTCCTGCCCACAATAACGGCGTAACAATTCTATTATGCACCCAACCATTTCATACAATCAAACCATAATGAAAATGGTGAGCATCCCAACGGCGTAAAGAGTACGTGTCATGCACGCGTTCGCGTGGCATTTGCATGCCGGCGATACAACAAGTCCAGCAGTGCGTGTCCGTTGCGCCACGACGCAAAGGTCGCAGCGGTGAGTGTTCGAGGATGGGAGCTGGCCAGTAGCTGGAACATGACTACAAGAACGTGAGCATCATTGGCTGCATACTCCAACTGCTCAGGAGACAGCGGCCGCTTTGCCCACGCACTGCATTGCTCCTTCTTGTCCAGAGCTTTTCCCAGCAGCCTGCACCGCACTTTGTTGTCAGCAGCTTCAAGTGGGCAGGAGACTGCAAGCCTCATGTGGAGAGCTCGTAAGCAGAGATATGTCGTTCTCGCATACTCACTAGGAATTGACGGGACGTGGTTGGTCAGCTGTGGTTGATCTCCCTTTCAGCCTTCTTGCAGGATGGAGGACAAAGTGGAAGACATGTGAGGTCAGGCTATGGTAAGTCAGGCTGGTGCAGAAACGCTTGCCTCAGGGGTGGCAATGGTGGCATTGATTTCCAAGCTCTTGACGTTGCCAATCTTCACATGGATGGGGTAGTGTTGGAATGAATACATCCTCACTCGCATTGTCGAGCCCAATGTACACGCGCGTACCAGGTGTTGTTCATCCTCACATACAGCCTGCCAGATATATGCATCTTGCGAGACGTGGTGAACCAACACAGAATCTTTGCACTTGGGGATGATGTTGATCTGTCATTCCGCAACACTACCCGCATCCACGTGGGCTTGGCAAGTACAAGCGCAACTTGGAGCGGGTGGGTGGCGCCAGCAATCCCATGGATCACTGCAAGTCCCTCCTAAGAAGTCAAGTTATTTCAAGATACTGCCTGTGTGAATTCCGAGAGCGACGGCCCATGCGATTGCCCACAGCGACAGGACGTGCACACCGCTCGACCATCTTCTTCAGGCTTGCTCGCTCCAACTTCAGGCGGAGCACGGGCTGGCACTCGCAAAGCATGTAGTGAAGGTCAACAAACGCGTTCAGCTCGAATCCCGCCAGCATCGCGCCACCGCTCGCAGTGTCCGTGCAGCCTCCTGCCACGGGGGTGAGAGGCTCAGCTGCCCCCGACTGCAGCAAGTGTGACTTGTAGTAGGACTCCTGCGCGGGCCGTGGGATAACGGAACTCATACTAGGCGCTGAACCACGCACTGGGAGGCAATCGAAGCATGGCAGGTGGGGAAAAGAGGCAACGAGGTGGTGCATGTCGTTCTGAAAGGCAAAGCCGATTTTGACGACGTGCGGCGCCGCGAAGAAGCCCGAAAAGAAGTGTGAGACCGCCTCTTCGGTGGGTGTGAGATGGCACAGGTGGGGGTGTCTTTCGCGCCAGGTGGGCCTTGGCGCCTTGGAGGTCGGTACACTCGTGACTGGAGAGACATTTTCGCTGCTGGACTCATCAGATGCCTCTCGCGAGATGCCTTCGACAGTGACGGTTACCGCCGGGTTGGCAGGGAGGCCTGCTGGTCACACAGATGTGAGGGGGTGCTAGCGGGCAGAACTTCGGGCAGTAGGGATGTCACTTCCCTAATCAACCTTGAGGAGTTGACGTCCCTGCACGTTTAGTTGTGCCTGCATGGCTATGACTAGATGCGTTCGCCTTTGTGGGTTCCATGCTGACTGGAAAGCGCCAGCACTGACGAGGTAGTGCTGGCTGAGGAACAGCGGCATGAAATGAGTAAGACATCACTCAACATCTGGCACAGGTGATGGCACGTGATATGAGGATGATGTATCTTTTGTGCTGTCTTTGTTGCTTGTTGACTATTTCCTGCCATTGTCAATTAGATGTTATGATGCATCTGTTTACAACACCACCGCATCCCCATGGACGTTGGCAACTCCATGAACTACTTGGGAATCAGTGCTACTGTTACCATCACCCGAGGCAAGCGTACCTGGACCCCGCCTGACTTTCCATAGCCTGAACTTTTGGCCAGACAAAGGACTTGCTGCGCACCTGGTTGCATCAGCCGGGCTGTCTCCTCGGTTTGGGCTCGTGCGGCAGCAGCTTGAGCTTCCTCGCGCGAGTACCGCACTGATCTGCAGAGTGCTTGCATGTCCATGATGAAAGCTTGGTCGTTCGTCGCAAGCTGAAGGATCGACACTGGAGGAGGTGCCTCTCCTCGGTAGTAGGGTTGCCACTCGGCATCCATACCCACCAGAGTCATCTCAAGGTGAGTCATCGGCACTTCCGGCTGCAGCTTCGAAGCTTCAACGGCCAACGCCGTCGCGCCGTTGATTGGTTGGTTCATTTGTGGCGAGGTTGTTCCGCTGACGTATCCATTGCCGCTTCCAAGGATGTGATCGCTCATTGCTTGCAGCGTTTCGACTGAGTCCACCATGCAGATATCCTGCGCAAAGGGAAGGCGTTCGGTCAATGTCCACTGGGACGTGGTGGCGATGAAAAGAGATGCATCAACAGGGGATCCAAAGTCAAGCACTTCGCCATACATTCCGATTGAAATAACAGCTTCCCTGTATCTTGTTAAAATTTGAGGCGTTGGATTGGCGGTCATCCTTCATAACAGACCAAAGAAGCGATTCGCTGCCACACCTGCTGAGAGAGAGGAAGCTGGTAGAAGGAGATGCCCCCTCGGCCAGTCCGAGAGGGGCGTTGCCTCACAGCTCTCGCTGACTCGACCAAGCCTGGCAGGGGACCTACAGCTCCCTGTTCTAATGCAGTCGCCGACCTGTACAGTGCGCCAGGACATTGCTCCCAGACACCTGATGTCGATGACTTATCTTTTTACGACACTACCGCATCCACATGGACATTGGCAACTTTAAGATCTACTTGAGAATCACACCTGTCCCTGCAAATGAAGTACTGCTATGAAAAAAACATCATTGCATCACATAGATAGTGATGATGATGTATCTTTTTACAACACTACCGCATCCACATGGACATTGGCAACTCCAAGAACTACTTGGGAATCAGCGTTATCATTACCATCACCTGAGGCAAGCGTACCTGGACCAGCCTGACTTACCATAACCTGACCTGACATGTCTTCATCCTCTTCGTCCTGTACCCTGCAAGAAAGGAGCTCAGCCACAGCTGACCAAAAACGACCCGTCAATTCCTTTGGGAGATCGTCGCAACCCACACTCAGAATCTTTGTCAGGAGATCAACCCCCAACAGAGATTCCAATTTAGTTGCCAAATTCCCGCCTTGTAACCCAAGACCTCCAACCGTTTCAAGAAATTGGTCTATTTTAGGCCACAAGATGGGACAATCCACAGTACAGTGAACACAGCCTGTGTGAGCATCCCCCAAATGCTCATCGCAGTCGTTGCAGTGATACTGTAAGGGATCCACAAACTCGTAAGTTTGATTTTGAAGTCGGCTTCGTAGGGCAAACAGTTTACCACTCCTGGCGCTCATGATAGTACGAGCCCGAACAGAGGGCAAACTTGACAGATATGGTGCAAGACTGCGTGGTTATAGTGGCGGGGAAAAACAGTCAACACACAATCAAGACTCCAAAGTGATGTTATGACAAAACATCATCATCATAATTGAGCTCATGTGAGCGTGCAGGCGGACGTTTCAAGCAGGAGGGAGATAATACGTAAACATGACTCAATCGGGAGTCATGCCATGCCGCTGAATGTGCCTCTGACGGGGCAGTTGCAACACGTTCTTTGCAGGCGGGACGATATTGGAGGCAACTCATGATCATATTATGCACAGTAATTGCCTCCGTTGACTGTAGCGATAGCACTGAATCCCAATTAGTTCTTGATGTTGCCGATGTCCAGGTGTATTAGTGTTGTAACAAGATACATCAAATCAAGAGCACTGTATACAGCTTGAGCCCCCTCACAGCAGTGGGCCACGCGTGTCAATCCCCTCCTGCATATCGAATCCGCCAAAGGTTGAGCTCAGCGGTATGCCAAGAGTGTAGGTAGTGCTGAGCTAAAATCACATGTCATCGTCAACAATATGCACACCTGCGCGTGCGCTTGGCAGCCCCAATGTTGTCGTGCACGATCTCAACTGTGTGGCACACAAAGTCGAGCGCGGCCGTAGCAGACTGCGGTCGCACGTGAGCGGGCACTGACTCACGTGACTCAGGTGATGCGGCGAGCACACGGGGCTGCGGCACGGCCGTCACCTCAAGCAGGTTACCACGTTTGACTTTCCGGAGCAGTGACGATGCGCCGGTGGCCCCCAGTTGCCTGACGAGAGTTGCACCCATGATAAGCTGCACCTCGCAAGGCTCTCCAGAGACAGGATGCCTCCAGGGATGCTGTGGGGCACTCCCCTTGTTTGCTTCCAGCGCAACCTGCATCCAAAACACGGAATTGTTAATTGCTTTCTCGTGGCATTTGCAAACCTGTAGTATGTTGGAACACATTCCAGTACAAGGGCAACACGTGGAACAATGCGATAGGGCACTGATCTCTAATTGGGCCTGCACGAGAAACATGCTGACCGGCATTCACAGACCGTGTGATATACGGCTTTGGATATCTGAATTGTATCAGATGGCTTTTGGGGACAAAATAGGGGTCGAGCCCCAATCTGGCGAAGACGAAGGTTAAAAAACAACGACAACAATCGTGCAGCTCAGATACTCTGTTGGACAGCCCTGGCGCAGATGGGCTTCAACTTGCTCACCTCGACAGGAACGAGCGTTGCAAACACCAGTAGTCGGCTCATGCGCCGCCGCGATGCAACGAAGCCTCGAATCGTGACTGCCTCGCCCTCCGCGTTCCACGGCACGCGCAAATGCCCTGTGGTGGAAGCCTCACCCCCCTCCAGCGCAGCAACGGAGCCCGCGCCAGACTCTCCCATCCGATCTCCCACCCGTTCGAGATTCTGGTTTGTCGGCGTCTGGCGGGATGAGCCTTCCACACCTGTGGATGCCGCTCTCTCTGTGGCAGGCGCCGTGGATGGGCCTGGCTCTGAAGATTCTCGGGGATCTGAGGCACCTGGCGCTGGCCCATCTGCCCCCCCTGGGTCGCCTTCTGACGGTGTACGGCCCTCGACTGGGTCCGCATCCATCGCAATGTCTTCTAGCCTGGTGGTGGTCTGTGCTATAACATCTTGCAGGGGTAGCTCGACGTCTAGGTCGGGGTCTCCGCCGCCCCCGTACACTGTCACTTTTTCTGCGAGTGTGACGTCCACGAACACTGGCAATGCCGGGCTGTGCCCGAGTGGTGGCACACAGCCTATCGCATACCCACAGAGCTTGTAGACGTCACCCTGACCAGCCATTTTTAGCTGCCTGCGGGATTTGCCAAAATTCGGTAGAATCAAGGCAGACGCTGCATATCGCTCGGTACATGGCAATGGTGTCGAGTGCAGCAAGACGCATTCAGGTGTATGTAAGTTTCAAAGCGATGAAGACATGAAGTGTGAACCTATCACCGAAGCTGGGCTACTTTCGTGATGTCGGATGCAGGGTGCACCCTGTCGGACAATGAGGTTCATGCGCAGCGTGTTGCGACAAGGTACCATGCCGGATCCATCGTGACAAAATGATTCGTACCGACGTTTGACATCACATATTGCTGCAAGCTTCTTCATGTCGACTCTCTGGTGCAAGCTGACGACGGCCACAACTGGTGATGATCCCACCTCGAATACAATCGATTTGACGACGTGCTCCTTGGGCAAGTCCACCTCGTCCTTCTGATGAAACACATGGCGGATACCTTTTTCATTCAGCCAAGCTTCCAAATCTTTAGCTCGTAAAGGCGTGCAATTGAAAGGTAGTACTGCAGCCTGCTTAACTTGTGCACACTTTGGAGGCATGCTACACGTCCATCGACCACCTTGTTTCAAAGAATGCGACTGCTTACGCCCACACGTCAGATGTACGCGACTTTGCAGCAGACGCATGCATGGAAGAGGTCTGGACATCCACTTAGGAGGTGGCATGGACAGCCCGACCATGGCAGACGAAACCTGCATGGCCTTGTTATTCAGCACAACCATGCAGTGCGCCTTACTGTCCACAAGGACTTGCAGACGGGGGCATCTCTCAAACAGCGTGGAAGAGACCGACAATATTTCGCCATACTGCAGCTATCCGAACGACCAAGCACGATTCATCAAATCGCTCAGAATGCAGCAAGAGTTACATCCGCCGTCGAAGTGGGCGCAAACACAACGCGATGTCTCCTGTTGCTCTACCTAATGCACAAAGTGCCCCAAAACCCACAGCAATCACACAGTGGTCTCAAGCTGGCTACTCGTGATAGTGCTGGTGGAGCCCACAGGATCCGTCCGCTCAATCCCCTGCACGAGCTCATCACGAACTCGCATAAGCAGCTGCCCAAGCATGTTTTTCCCCGAGCCGTCACGCCCACGGCCCCAAAAGAAGTCATGCGGGCTCGCTTCCACCAACTCGAGTGCAGTGTTGCCCGAGCCGCCCCCCCAACCGTGCTCAGCAGCATGCTCTGCGGCCCGGCGTGCGTCTGGAACTTTTTCCGCAGAGCCTGCAGCATGACGCCGACCTTTGCCTCGGCCCAGTCATTTCTGACGAGGTGTGGGTGTTGGTGCTGGTTGTAGCGCCCGATGCGTGCAGCCTCCTCCGGTGACTCAGCCGCAAGGATTGAATCTATGACCTGGAGACACGCACTGCCGGACGATCCGGCGGCCGGCGGCGAGCCGTCGCTATGCTGCCAGAACTTCTGCGCTTGGTAGTAATGCTCAACGCTGGGCCAGCGGCACAGAGGAGGCCGCGAGAGTCCCGGAGCGGTGGGGCCATGTGGAGTTGCGCCCTGCCGTGCGGCATATCGATCGGATGGGAGAGAAGTTGCTCAAGCAACCCCACTGGTCCCAGGCTTTGTAGAACTCGGCGGTTGCTGGGGGGCCTGACACGCGAAGCATGGGGGGGAGGGCCCGTGTGGGGTCCATGTTAGATATGACGCCGTTGGAGGCGGTGGCTGTCGAGGGTGCCTTCGCAGCTCCGTTTTCCGCGCCGGGAGAAGCACAGAACGGAGCAGCTGCTTCGGGGGCTGTGCGCGCTCCTTCCGAGTCGTGTTGGTCTCATGCAGATGCATGAGGCCCCCGCTAGAGGGCAGGGCGCCCGTGATGAGGAGGTCGCCGTCAACGACTTGGTACGTGACGTCTATCAGGTTGACGGCCTGCGTCATTTCGACAAAGCCGAGGTTGCCGACAGGCGTCGGTGCTTGCGTGCCGCCGATGATTTTTGGCGCCACAAACGACATCACCTTGTGGATCGTTCCAGAGGAAATGGCGGGAGCTGCGAGAGTGCCTCCGCACTCCCAAAAGCACTGCATAAAGCCGCGTTCGAAGCAGTAGTCTGCGACGTTAGAGGGCGTCAGGAAGTCAAACTGGACGACCTCCACGCCCTTTGCCTCCAGAAGCTTCTGGAAGTCGGTCCGCGCGCCTTGCTGTGTCATCACAATCGTCGGCGCCGTCGTTGTGTCCCACAGGTTTGCATCCTGAACAACAGGCAGAGTATGTTAGCGAGTCCACTAGGCACGGAGGAACAACTGATAAGCAACAAGCAGAAGTCCACTAGGCACGCTGAAAGCAGATGAGAAGGAAACTTCAGATAAGGGGCCTGTTATTGCCGCGTGATTCCTGTCGCAACCAAAAAAAATGTTGAATAACTGTGAGATGTCCAATGTCAGAACCCCGCATACCACAACAACCATCCCATCGGAGCACATAGGCCCAAGACGCATGCCTGGTGTGTGCTCAATATCGACGCATTGCAACGCTGTGGCAGGGTAATGTCGAAGGCTTGTCAGGACCAGACCATCAACGAAGTATTGCTAGACATGATGCAGCAAGGACAGGATTGTTTGAAGGGACTGAAGTGTGAGGAATAAGCAATGAAAGGAGACCAAAAATCCAAAATAGAAAGGTAGGGAGATGTGTCTTTTTACAGCACTATTGCATCCGCATGGACGTTGGCAACTAAAAGAACTACTTGTGCGAAAAGATCGTTCTGCACGTGATGCAGGGTTCCAGAGCATCTTCCACACCTTGGGGAGGTCAAGCGTGCGGCTCATGACGATGCGGGCTGGTTGGTGACCGGAGTCTCGGCGAGTGGTAAGCCGCGGATTGTCACGGCGGACGGTCTGCCCACCCACAATGACGACGTCCGAAGTGGCGCGCATCTGGAAGACCCGCGCTCATCGATGACGCGTTGCTCACCCACGCCGAGTGCCCGGTGTGTGTTGCAATTTTGCCATCCAGCGTCATCGCGTACTTGAGAATCGACATCGGCCGCCGCAGCGCGGCCCGATGCAACAGGGGCTGCACGACGAGCGCGTGTGTCAAGTCTCAATCATCATCACAACATGCTTTCGACGTCTGTACACG
>NW_028323900.1:0-23571 GCF_984573655.1 Nuphar pumila | reverse complement strand
AAGCGATTGCAGGGGCAGCATCGTACGTTGTCAGATAGGCTGTGCAACAGCTGGTCTCGGAGGCCGGGAATGGCAACCTCTAGCTTGTGCACATCTCTGAGGTCAATTGCCCAAAGCCTGCAGCAAGAAGCAAACATAATTTCCTTAATTTCTCAGCTGTTTATCAACAGCTCCTTGAAAACAACAGCTTCTTGAAGACGGATTTGCTTTGATTGTTGATGCACCTGCACAGCAAGATGCTGAGGTCTACACACATCCCTATCTCCAAACACTGCATTTGCAAGAGCTCAATCAAACCATGAAAATCCAACGCCCCCCGTTGTTGCCACGATGCACCCCATTACCTACCACATCCACACGCTCATTGGCACCTCCAAGTGTGAGTATGTAGTTCAGATAACAAAGGTACCCCCAGCTATGTTACAGATGATACATGATTCTCGTGTTCTTGCCCGTTTCGACGCCTGCGTGCTGTCGGGCGTACCAGATTTACTTGTTTACTTACAATCGATACAACATTGTATAACAGGGTTGCACAAGAGGCCAGTTGAGTACGAGGCTTTATTTGTAAATTCGGATTTATGATGATTCTGTTGCGAGGCAGCACGTGTTGCAGGTGCCTCAGGATTCCCAAGCAAAGTGAAAAATGAAATTTTGGACGCCGCCGAATGTTGGCATGCGTAATCTTCGGCGGAGTTTGCTTGGACGTCCAAGTTCTTGGAGTTGCCGATGCCCATTGTGAATGCGGATGCGTTGTTCCAAGCGCTACCTAGCGATACGTGGCGCTCGCCAGGTTGGGTTTCGAGTGGAGACTTTCGACCCGCATGTATGTGCAAGAAACTCATGAATTGTCAGGCATCTGGACCCGCAAATTCCATGGCAACTGGCACAACGCTGCCACAGGTCCGCTGCACTGGATGGAGGGGATGGTGTCACACTTGCATGGTGTGCAGGTGCGGTAGCTGTTGAGGCGTTTGGCACAGTCATGAAAGTTCTCCGCCAGCAGCGCGATCTCGCCGAGCGTGTTGGGCGCTTTGATGATGTCGATGGGCACGATGGACTTGATCGAGAAGACTTGCACCGAGCCCTCGGTCAGGAAGAACATGCAATCAGCATCGTCACCCTGACGCATCACGTCCTGTCCGGGGGAAAGGCAGATCGAGCGCATGCGGCCACACATCGCCTGCGAATGCGAGTGGAAAGGGCATCTCAGTGATTTGTGAATACTGGGGGCAACAAGGGGGTCGATGCACAATTGGCAAAGCAGTGCTAGGGCAGAGTTTATTAGGAAATAAAGCTTCAGCTGTTGGTCAGCTGTTGTTGTACAATATGTCAGCGTTTTAGCATGACTGTGCGGCTCTTCCTAGGTTTGGCAATATGAATCATTGTATGATGGAAGCTATTCTTGAATTGTACACGGTGTTTGTTTTCATGGTTTGTTTCGGCCTTTACCTGCAGGCCCGTCACATGGTGGCGGGAAAAAACCCTAATGACACGCCAGAGGAAAATCCAAGATCGACCTCGTTGAGCTCTTGAGAGCACCTCAGGCTGGGATTGCCTGGGAGTCCTCTTCGTAGACACGTCCTTGTGTTCAGAAGCTTGTTTTCAGAAGCACAACTTCTAGCTTCTCGCTTTCTCTAGCAGCTAGGCGCCTTTGTGCTTTTCTTTGGCGCCCGCACGCCCCCCCCGTAGGTTGTCAGGTCTCTGCAGTCGGCCTCCTGTCTTTTCTGCGTCAGCTTTCGCCGCCTGAGGCCTCATTTGCTGCACTTTTCTTTGTCACGCGCCGAGAGTGTGGCTGCCAGCGCACCAGCGCCGCTGCCAGTCCACTTACCCCGTTGCAACAATTCCCTTGGTTTGCTATGCCGCGTGTAAACAACACGCCAGTGTGACTGGGTGCTTGAACAGCCAATAGTCCGCACACAAATCCATACATGCTGGGCCATACCATTTGATATTTCTGGGGCGTATATAACTGAAAATGTAATGAGATGTTTGGGGATAAGTACCCGAAAGCTATCCTCGTTTATGTTGGCCCAGCTGGGCATCTTCTGGACATCAGGACGGATCAGCTCCCATATGGCCTCTGCTTTGAGGGCGTGTGGCAACTCAGTGAGAATGTCATTCTCATGAGTGTCGCTGGCATCGACCCACCCTCGGGTGTAGAATTTTGCCACCTGCCGTTTCAAACGTTTCGGAAGGTTCCGCTTATCCATCCAAGACTGCACCATTGTCAGCCGCTCCCGTAGAGATTTGTTCCTGCAAGCTGCTCGAGGTCAGGGCTTCGCCAGATCTTGTGATCTGTGATGTAGAATGAAAAACACAAGACAAGAATGTCAGGCTATGGCAACTCAGGCTGGTCCAAGAACGCTTGCCTCAGGTGATGGTAACGGTCAGCATTGATCAAGATTGATCCAGATGCCCAAACATGCTTGACTGTTTGGGACAATGGGGACTGCAACCCAATCTCGCAAATCACTGCTGCAGCATACACTTCCAGCTGCCACAACACCATCTGCAGCTGCAGTGAACAGTGCTTCGCTAGGCGGTTTTGCTGTGTGGGTCCGTGTACCTGAAAATGCATGATTATCTTGGGCAAAAACGAACCCCCTTTCTGGCCACCCACTGGCAGGGCAGCGCACCGCTGTGATTGGATTGAAGAATTCTGTACAAGCTCTGCAACGGAGTTGATAAGAACTCCGAAAGAAATGAGGCCGATGACCATTGTGAGGATGGCAACACCAACCTCCGCTGACGACGCTGGTGTGATGTCGCCATATCCGACCCTGCACGACGATGCAAATGAACACATTGATGATGGTCATGTGTCTTTGTTGCTTGTTGTCTATTTCCTGCCGCTATCTATGTGATGTAATGATGTATCTTTCTACAACACTACCGCATCCACATGGACACTGGCAACTCCGAGAAGTACTTGGGAATCAGACAGTTAATCCTGCAGACTGCAGGCAATAAGGGCGACATTGACAACGAGCATGGCCGCCATGGTTCGGCACTCGCGCCAGAGTCGAGACTCGCCTGACGATAAGTATTTTTTCAACTCTGTCGCATCCTGAAGAGATCGGTTTCCGCCCAGATATTCAACATAATGGGTTCTTCGACCATGAAAAATGAACAGAAGCGTCAGTGCTTCGCCAGAATGGGGTTCGCCCCCAGAAGTCACGCATTTTCAGGCATCGAGACGCGCAAATCACAGGGTCTGGCGAAACGCTGAGAGTCGTGGATGCGCACGTTGTGATTGTCGTGAAGATGTAGTAAACGGAGTAAAGGTAACGCTCCAAGTTGTTGGAGGCAAAATACAGCGAGTCACACGTGTTTGCAAGGTCTTCCTCTGACACTCCTTGCTCCAGCATGCGGGCGTTGAAACTGTCGCACGCTTCTAAATCTGCTGGGCCTTGGAACTCTGCATGGAATCGGCATAGTGATGTGGCTGCAATGGTGTCGTTACGAAATTGTTCAGACGGCTAGACAGGATCACGTCCAGCTCTCGGTGCGTTCTCAGAACGAGATACAATCCGGGAAGGAACAAAGTGAGGGTGTGTGATCAGGCTTGCGACCGACAGGGCTTGCCGCATTGATCAGAAGGAACATTGTTAGCTTGCCATCATTACATCACATAGTCAATGGCAGGAAAAAGATACGTCATTACATCGCACAGAGAAGCAAAATTTCTTGCCATCATCATTACATCACATAGATAATGGCAGGAAATAGTCAGTAAGCAACAAAGACAGCACACTCAAAGTGAGACAGCTCATGGAACGTCAGCGGTCGGAACACGCAAGCATGTCATGAATGCGCGGCCGCTCGCACGAGCTTGAAGAGAACGCCGGTACATAGCTTGCCATCAACATGATCACCACAACATCTCCCACGTGACAGATTTGCCTACAAGAAGGGAGGGGGGCACACTATAGTTCTGAGAAAGCCATCCATGCAGAACAGCATCTCCACTCGAAAGCCCTATGCCAGCCGTGTACCACAAACACGCGAGCAAGTTCACAAGCACGAGGATCGCAAACGTGAAGTTGAGCACATAGACGGTCACCAGCTGAAACGACGACGCGCTCGACACCATGTTGGTCGAGAAGAGCACTTTCACGAGCTTCCAGACGCGATACATGCGGACAAGACGGAGCACGCGGATGTAGGTCGTGAAGGTCTTGTTCTCAAGCAGCCACGCAAGGACTCCAAAGGCGGTGGGGAGAATGGAGAGGAAGTCCATGAGGAAGGATCCGTGCATGAGGTAGTAGCGTGCGATACTGCGGCCATCGGTTACGACGGCTCGGCGAAAGCCGTTGATGAGGACAGAGGTCGAGTGGAATTGGAGAAACATGTCGACGGAGAGAATGACTCCTGCAATGCAATGCCATATGTGGGACTGACAGACCCACATTCATCGGGGGCTTGCCAACCCCCAGCCACCCCCGAAAAACGGGCTCCCGCATCTGGGTCAAACAAAGCTGTCACGCTGCTTACCCCGGTTGCGACATCGCATATGATATGGATCCGCCAGCTCAAAGAAGTCTGTTTTGACAGCGGGTGAGACAGGCGGAGCTGATCTTGCGCCTAGATAGGTTGGAATTGGTACGTGTATCAGATTGTTGAGTTAGGCTGGTCAAGCTATTGGAGACAATCTGTTTGGAGTTTTCCATTGCGGAGATGCTGTTGGGCATATAACCGTCGCTCTGAGGACGGAAACCACAGATCAAATGGAATGAAAATCTAGATCGCGTGCGGAGCTACCTCAACGGGTTCATGTTTTCCGACACAATGCAGGGATGCAGCATTCCCCAAAGGAGGACGCAACTATGGAAGCTTACGGAAGATACCTGCAATGCAAACAGGAGGTTGAGTGGAACTGAACCAACTTGTTGATGGAAAGAACACCACTTGCAGTGCCTGCAAGAGGGCTCTCAAGGAATAGATCAACAGACATGGTTTGTCTGACTGCACAAGGATGGCGGTGGGGTGGGACTTCATTGCTGACACATGCAGTGGCAAACGAAAAGAAAAAAGAAGAGCATGAAGGAAAGAAACAAGAAGAGCATAAAGCGAATGAACTATAATAAACTAAATACTCCAGCAGAGAGAAAAAACCCCGGCTAGAAAAGAACATGAATCCAATCGGGAACCACGCCAGGTCCTCGCAAGTGAGCACTACGCCTGTCTCGGCATTTGCCTGCAGTA
Organism: Nuphar pumila; assembly: GCF_984573655.1. Lineage (NCBI taxonomy): Eukaryota > Viridiplantae > Streptophyta > Magnoliopsida > Nymphaeales > Nymphaeaceae > Nuphar > Nuphar pumila. The sequence continues at coordinate 18,363 of NW_028323900.1, read as the reverse complement.
AGCGCCAACAGAGCACCCTCTGTTAGCTTTTTGCTTCTCACAGCGTTATCCACTCAGTGCATACTCCCTGCCTGCGAGAGCTGTAGCAGGCATGAGGTGGTTCAAGTCCTCAACACCAGGATTTCACGCAAAAAATGTGCATGCAGGACACATGCTATCCTGACATTTGTCGGAGTCATCAACCTCAATCATCACCAGGGCAGGATACCATAATTGCTTATTTCTTCCAAATGTGGCCATGAAACTCCGGTCGAAAGGTCAATGCTGACTCGAACAGGTCGTCAACGACGCTAGCCAGCCTGCTGATGTTGCTTTGTATTCCCCCGGTCCAAGGGGAGCGCACCGACAGCCATGTCAAGAAAGATCGCATTTGCCCCAAACAGATCGAAGCTGATGGTGAACGGAAGCACTAACGCGGTGTATGTCCCATCCAAGACATAGACGAAGCCCCACCAGGCACGTAGGCACACGTTGTGCTCGGATAGAATGGGCAGACCACAGATAGAGGTTTTTGTCCCCCACTTCAGAAGCGAGCGTCCATTGTCGTCTTCGTAGTCGTCGAGCTCTTCGGGGTCGTCGCCAGCAAGTAGCGCGCTCCCCCCACCACGGGCGTAGATGTCAAATACCCGTTTCGTGACCTCCTCCTCACGAGTCAGCAGTTTGTGCGCGGCCAGATTTAGCGCGTTTTCGTGCAAGAGCTCCTCCTCATCTGCATTGGCGCGATCACCTGTCGACTTTGGTTTGTTTCGCACGACAGCAGGGCAGGAGCGAGCGTTGCAGGTTTGAGGAACTCTTCACCCCAGGTGTGCGTGCAGGTTTAGGCGTTTGGGCGTTCAGTTAGTGATCATTGCCAATCCAACGAGACGCAAGTGTCCACCGTCCGGAAACTGGCGCCACGCGTCTAACGGCGCCAGCTTTCGGTCGAAATGTCGGGACATGTGCCTCTCGTCAAATCCATCAATCAAAGCGCAAGATATCGGCCGCAGTTTTGATCAGGTCACATCTATGTAAGACGCGAACATTGATGGTCGGACGAGCTGCAAGTTCTGTGCACAACGCCTCGAACCATTTTGTGTACACAAACCAATCGTCAGTGCAAGGCGATGAATAAGCCAACGCCTCGCGAGCCAAGGTCACCGAAAGACAGCATGTGCAGCTCCTTTCATCGGCATCGATGACAATCCCGTGTTGCATTGTCAGGGTCGGACGCACAATGGTTTCAGCGCACCTCTGGTAGCTGCCGCATGATCGGAAAGTTCTTTTACGAAGCGTTGCGCATGCATAATACGCTCTGCTGCGATTCTGAAGTTGTTCAGACCCACCTCGCGTCTGTCGTCACCGTCTGTGTTCGTGGGCCATGCCATTGTGCACGCTCGTGTTCCGATATCAAACCTGTGTATCAAAGTACGGGTGATGACGACCAATCAGCACACATCTCAGCGCGCTGCCCCAAGGAAGGCATCTTCCCGTTTCCCTGTAGCGAAATCGCTTACAGCAAAATGACCTTCGCAAAGTGCATGTCTTTCCCATGGTGGAAACCTCATCAGTGAGAAAGTAGAAGAGCGACTTTCTCACAGCAGCTTGAGCACATTACTCGCGACCGTCCGAGGACACTGTATGCATGCAATGGACTGAAGCCTGCTGGACATGTCGCATGTTCACAGGCTGGTGCGAGGCAGGGCTGCCTGGAGCTATCTCATCAAAGAGAAATAGGCGCGGAATGACTTGTCGTGGAGCGTGCGATTGCCGGCAAGCGCCAGTGTATCAGTGCGTACAAGGCGCGTGGATATGAAGCTGTTGGCATGGATCCCTGTGAAAGAAGTTTCTGGTGTTATGGACTGGTAGAACATTACATATTCTGTAGTCTGCTTGGAAACCCTGGCTTGCTTGGAATATTCTGTGTCTGCTTCCGCAAATCAATTTCCCGCTTGTAACAGACTCCCTTGAATGCAAAATTTTTATTCACCTGTTTCAGTCTCTTGAATGCAGCGATGGACATCGTCGTTCGCACCCTGCAGCGCTCAGCTCAGAGCCAGCTCCTCGTTGGACCCGCAGCCATCAGAGTTGGTCCCAAGCAGTATGGCTACAGTGATGTACTATTGGGGTCGAAGAAGATACTGGAAAATCTGGAAGCCAGCATTCCAACCACTCTTAGCCAGGAGCATGGACCTCGAGTGGCATGCCTGGCGAACCCTGGTCCACACTACGTCGTCAGCCAGTGGAGCACATGGATGCATGGGGGCATCTTTGTGCCACTTGCAAACTCTCACCCCCCATCAGAATTGGAGTATACGATGATGGATTCAGGCGTTTCTCTGGTACGTGTAACGCTAAAATTCATGACGTACCCCGTCAATGCGCTGGCTTCTTGCGAATGCAGGCCCAGGATGTTCCGGAATTCGTAGAACACCTGCAAACTAAAGTCAGTGCAATCTGTAGACTCTCACCATGTTTCACTTTTCTTCATGTGTTCGAAGCGTCAACAACCGACATTGCAGAGCCGGTTGAACTTCCATGACGTCACGCGTTCCACGCCATGGTTGTCAGCAGGCTTGCACACATTGTTCCCGTGGTTTCCCGATCCTTTACTCTGCATACATCGATCATGTCTACTTTACACACTGACATCCAACCGTGTTGTGATGTCGCACGCTCAGCATCCGAAATGCAAAGCGCAACATTTGTGTGCAAGCCTGCCGGACAATGAAGCGTGCACAGGTGACGATGGCCGACAGTTCCCAGAATACATCGGTGCTACTTGTATGCAAAACATCTACGCGCATGGGAGCGTTGTTCAGTGTGAATGCTCGGTAGTCTGACATGGCGCTCACGTTGCAGATTCTCGTGGAGAGAGAGCACTTGCACAAAGTCGAGCACACTGCCAGAGAGAATGGCATTCAAGTGCGAGTGATCGAGGACGAAGTCGATCTGGACGCCCTGGTCTCACAAGGGGCAGGGACACACGGGGCGGACTGCAGCCTGGACCTCGAAAAGCTCCTTGTCGAAAGGAGCGGTTACCACGAGAAAGGGGCGTTCATCCTGTACACCAGCGGAACAACCGGCAAGCCCAAGGGCGTACTGCACACGCATGGGTACGGTCCCTGTCATCAAAAAATAGAAACAATTACGATCTGCTCGCATCCCGGAAGGTGGTGAAACGGGCAAAAACCAGCGCTTCGCCAGACCGTGTGATTTGCGGGCTCAGATGCTCGAACATGCATGAACTTTGGTGACAAAGCCGGAGGAACGAAATGCAAACTCTGGCGAGCAAAAGCACTCCAGCATATCCTCACGTTTCACTAGAAGCGACAGATCCGGAATTCCAACCACGTGGCCGATTTTGGTTGAATGAATACCGCACGACCGCTACCGTTTCCCAACCATTGCTTTTTATGTGTGTTTCTCTACGCTGTCGTGGTGACATAAGATCCTGTGTAGAAATTTCATCTCTGCGATTTTTTCGGGTATACCAAAGGTAAGTTGCGCAGGCTCAGCAAATAGCCCTTCATGTATCTTTTTACAACACTACCGCATCCACATGGACATCGGCAACTTCAAGAACTACTTGGATTCAGTGCATTCCACTACCGTCGCCCGAGTTAAGCGTACCTGGACCAGTCTGACTCATGTGTCGCATGCAATAGGCTAACAACCGCTGCAATCCGTTCTCGCACCAGCCCTCTGCAGACACCAGAAGTCTGTATTGTCAGGGAAACTTCAAAGATCGTAGGGTATCAAAAACTGCTTGCTCCCTGTTCCTCATAAACCGGATACTCCTTGGTGTTTGTGACCCCAATGTCATTCCGTGGATATCTCAATGGAAACAGCCTCATTCTTGCTTGCAGGAGCATGCGTGCCCAGATGGATGTTTTGACTGACGCTTGGCAGTGGCAATCATCTGACCAGATTCTTCATGGACTGCCTCTCCACCACATCCACGGCTTGGTCAACGCCTTGATGTGTGCACACTACAATGGAGCATGCGTGGACTTCCTCCCTTCCTTCAGTGCCCTTTCTGTGTGTTCCCCATCAGAGCTTTGCCAGGCAGAGTACTTTTGGGTTCAGACGCCTGCCTACACATGAATGTTGGGTACAAAAATGGGGTTTGAACTCCATTCTGGCAAATCACTGGCCCTATTGCAGAGAAAGTAGGCAATTCTAGCCCATAGGGTCGAGGAGACACAAGAGCCCAGTGTTCCGCCAGACCTTTTGTTTTGTGGGGCCAGCCACGTACCTGATGAGAAAGGCGCATTTTCATCCTCGCATTGTTAGTAAAATGCGAGGTATCCTCGTCCCAAACATGCATGCATCATGCATGCTCTGGCATCTAGAACTGCCGATCACAGCTATGGTGAACCTACCGCAGCGCGTCACATAAGGGATATTGACCGGGCCGAATACTCAATCTGGCGAAGCACTGCAAGAGCCTTGTCCTGATGGGCGGCCTTCCAAGGACTTGAGCAACCTCGGCGTTTGCATACCGTAATGCGAACAAAAGCAGCACTTGCTGGCTGCTTTTGCGCCACTAGGAGTGGCCAAGCGCAAGCTGCAGAAATAACATCAGCTTGGGGGGGAAGGGGGGTGCTCTGCTTATCTTGCCTGATAGCAATGCCACTCATTTAGCCTTGAGGCCCCTAGGATGACATCCAACTACATTCTTTGTAATCAAATTCAGGTATCAACCTGCACATGATCCATGTCTTGGAGATGAGTTTGCACCGATGAGTGCAGGTGTGGCGAAAGCTGCAAAAAGGGGAGATCAGCGTCTTTATGGGAGTTCCTACAATGTACGCTCACATGCTGACGGTGTACAACAAAATGAAATCGGAGGAGCAAGCCCGCTGCCGAGAGGCTGCTGCAACTTGAGGCTGACAGTCTGTGGCTCTGCAGCTTGCCCCCTTCCCATCATGCAGGCTTGGGAAGAGCTCTCGGGAACGGTGCGAGTTATCTCGGACCCCTCACACTCATCGAACTGTCAGAAACTATCCTGAGATAGACTGTTTCATTTGTGTGTGAGTTGTTCTTTATTATATCATGAGCATCTTATGACGTGGCTCGCGTGAAACGCGTGATTGAACAAATCATGCAGACGGGCTACTTCATCCCACTCTTGATAGGCTCTAATCCCGGGAACGGTGTGAGTCACCTTGGATTCCTCACAATCACCGCGCTGTCATAAACCATCTACCCTGAGATAGATTGTTGCATGGTGTGTGCTGATCACATTGCACAGCCGATTGCTGAGTTTAGGCCCCTTGGGTCTCTCTCGCCGTGTTTCTGCGTGGAGGGAACATGGCGCGTTCCCCGAATTCTCGTCGCTGTCCAGTACTACGAGGTGTCAATGCCCATGTGGATGCGGTAGCGCAGTAAAACATACATCATCACCAAGTATTTCGCTACCCAACTAGGCCAAGTATATCTTTCTAATTGAGGTGTCTTCATCCATCCAAGAATGCCATGCAAATTCTGCCGGCAAGGTCCCTCCTTATCATGTGGGCATGTGCGTCTACAGCTGCCAAGCCTAGTTGGGAAGCTGCATACTAAGGCTTAGGGGGGATCGCCGACGTCAATCCTCTGTGCGCTTGAACCATTCTCAACTCATGAGGCAAACATTGGCAAGGGGCTGAGACTGCCTGATATGAGAATGATAATGTCTGATCATGCCCTCCTGTCGGGCCCTCATATTGTTCATAGACCGCATGTGAAGTGTGGCATGGCCCATATGTTTGACTAACATTTTTTAGCGACAGGTTTCAGGCAGGTGTGGTGCAGACGTTGTTGGAGCGTTACGGCATGTCAGAGACGGGAATGATCCTTTCGAATCCGTTTGAAGGCCCCAGGGTCCCGGCACTGTGGGTCTGCCATTGCCGGGCGTGGAAGTCAAAGTCGTGCAGCCAACTGAATCTGTGGGAGATGGCGGGGAACGGCCAGCAGAATGAGGAACGGCGGGGAGCTGCACGTCCGCGGGCCGCTCCTTTTCAAAGAGTACTGGAAGCGGCCCGACGCCACCAGTGAGTCATTCGACAGAGACGGCTACTTTATGACAGGTTTGTTCCGGCGCCAGTGCTTCGCCAGACTGGGTTTTGACAACCATTTGTTTCCCGCAGTTTCTTGCATTGTTGGGTATTTGGACCAAAACGCTGAGGGTCTGGCGAAACACTGTCCGGCGTGCGTTGCCGGCGGTGCAGTGTGGTGTTGGTTATACAGCTAGCATTTTGCCAGGCTGTGTGATTTTCAGGTCAGTCAGTTTTTGAGGCAAACATGGGTCCGACGCTCAAGCCAGTGAAGCAATGCATGCAGCTTCTTGAGGTGTGCAAGTGCTATCAGCATTCTTGTTGTGAACAAAGCCAGCTAAGATGCCATAGTGCAAGAAAAGAAACGAGCAGCTTCCAGGAGCAGGGATGCTGAGGTAGTGAATTTAACGGTAGTGAAATGAGACAGGGTTGTGAGATGAAGCAAAGGACAAACACAAAACTGAGTTTTGTAAAGTTCCTCATAAATGTGCCTAAGGTTCATGTCCGCCAAGGTTCTGAGGTCCACAAAACCAAGGGTTCGCAAGGTTTGAGGTCCGCAAGGTTCTGGTACACAAGGCCTTGACTGCTGCGCAGGCTCAGCTCTCGCAGTACACTTTCCACCTTCCTTGAGTTGGATTTGACCTATCTCGTCCTATCTAGTTCGAGATAAGGCCTGTGAGCTCAATAGACAAGGTGCCCATAATTCTGGGAGTTGGAAGTCTGTGCATAGTGTTTCATTGCAGGCAGAGTGATCTTTGGGTGTCGACGCCTGAAAGTACATGAGTTTGTGGGACAGAAGTGGGGTTCGAACCCCGTTCTGGCAGCACACTGCCAGTGCAACCTGGGAACCATGAGGTCCAGGCTGAAGAGGGTACTTGAACAATACCAACGAACGATCTAGCTTTTTGGGAGTGCGACATAATGTCTGGGTATTTTTGCTATGCCGAAAGGGTGACTGCGACCACCCATTGGTTGGCAATGTTCGGTACGCAGAGGCTACAGTCGTGCCTTGCAGGCGATACGGTAGATGTGGTGGAGGTCCCTGGCACGAACGATCAGTACTTCCGGATTCTCGGCCGCACGTCGGTGGACATCATCAAATCGGGCGGCTACAAATCTCCGCCCTCCGAATTGAAAGCGCCCTGCTGGAGCACCCAGCATCCGGGAGGTGGCCGTGTTTGGCGTTCCGATGCCGTGTACGGCGAGAAAGTTGTCTGTGTTGCGGCTCTGCTCGACGGCGGGGAGGCCCTCGACACGCGGGTCTGGCAGCATGGGCCTCTGAGCACCTCCCCCCGTACGAAGTCCCTCGCGACCTGCTCGTGCTGCCGGAAGTTCCTCGCAATGCAAGGGCAAGGTGAATAAGAAGCAGCTGCGGCAGCTGTACTTGGACAGGACGGCGGCGGCCGCAACAGCAGCGTGACGATCTTGGACAGTACTACACAGTGCTTCGCCATGCCCTCTGATTTTCCGGGTCCAGATACCCGACTACATAAATTCCCGGGACAAAAATTGGGGTCGAAACCCTTGCTGGCGAGCACTGCTAGCAAGTCGAGATGTGCTTCTGCTACGACGGCAGTGCGGCGCCGCAGCCGCCGCCACATGTGTAGTTTTGTGCATATATTATGTTATTCGCTGCCCCAAGGGTATAAATTGTTGCTTTGTTACGAAAGTTTCGTTGCCAACACCAGCGAGCATACTGCATCCGATGGTAATGATCGTATCTCCATTTCTAGACACAGGTTTCAATTAGATTTTTCAGGATTGTGCAGGCATCGCCTGCACATTCCAGACCCGCCAGCACACCGTGGTGCAGCTTTCTCGAAGACAGCCCAAGTTATGTGATCATTCCATCTGAGCTGCAGGTGAAGATGCATTGCTTATGGGATACACGCAATGAGCAATAGCATCGCCAATATTTCGTGCAATGTTCTGCAAAGGGTTGCCGAGGAGAGCATGACACTGTTGTCCGTTCAGACTCCCCTCGTGAACAACCTCCACCGCATGCGCTCGAACTTTGTCTCGCATGGAAAACATCCTTCTTGCAACGAGTCGGTCAAGAGCATCGCTGACAGAATGCCAAAAGTGTGACAGATGGTCGAGTGATTCCTTCAGTGCTGTCATTCATGCGCACATGAGAACTTGACCAGGCGCCTGGAAATAGAAGTTGCAAGTGCAGGTATTAAATGTGTGCAATTGCATCAAGTTCCCACATGATGATGAATGGTATTGCAGCACCTGTAGCACGTTGAAAAACAACTGCATTTCTCTTACATGTCAGAAAAATGTGACATACTCAAGCGAACTCAACTTATCGGCTAACTTATAACTCGTTTGAAAATGGGTGAGTTTGTCGGATATAATGAAATGGTCATTTCCGACAGACCTTTCTCACAATCTTCTCGAAGCCCGATCAGCCCGGTTGCACCAGACAATCACAAAGCGTTACCACACTCTCGAGCTAGCAAGCAGAGGCAGACCATGGAAGCATTGCAGATCTTGACCTTGAGGCACAATGGGAGATTTCTGTGCGTATGAAACAAAACAATGACCTACATGCAATTCTGACATGCAGCAACAGGATCACGCTCCAGGCGAGTGCTGCTTTCCATTGCGGACCATGGCGAACTCTTTTGACACCTTGCTGCATGATGAAAGAGCAACAACAAGCGCAGCTCTGTGAGTGATGACACTTCAAGACTTGAGCACAACCAGACAAACCCAAACCTACAAATGCTGTGATGAAAGGTCACTTGAATCCTAGCTACACGTCAGCTTTGTTTGGCGAACTCCCTGCTGCTTCAGCCTTGGTGTCCTCTTGAGTATCAATAAGCTCTGGGTCACTCAATATGTCAGCGACTTCGGTGTCCACACGGGCGCATCATCAAATTTCGACTGAGGTGTTCTCGACTGGCCATGATCAGTTAGGGTGCGAATAGCATAGATGACCCGCCCTTCTATGAGCTTGAAAGAGAGGGGCCCGAACGTCCTAGAGTCTTCGATTTGCGGTGGATGCAACTCTCGTTGTCAGCTGTCACCCAGCATTGACCTGGCTCCAGAACCATCTCGTTCTTGCTGTCATCTGCAAGCACGTCCCCTGGCATGCCCAGAATTCTTCGCACATGAGGGGATCCTCAGCCAACTTCGAGGATGAGCAAACGCAACTACATCTCCTACCTGACAGTAGCTTCTGATGGACCTCGTAAACGACGCAATACCAGCAGCTCTGTCTCGGATGCATCTCTGGAGCTTTCTGTTGAGAGTTGGCGCCATAGAAGAACCGACCAATTTGATCACCTCCGTGACACGACGACTGAAGGTTTTGGAGAACTCTTCCACCAGCTTGTCGACCAATTTGCTGGCTGCTTCCTCCGTGGGTGGAGTGCTTGTGCCAACATATTCGGCGTTGTACTTCATCCGAGCAGCAGTATATGCATCCTCCAGTTTTAGCCACAGGTAACGCAAGCTCCACCTAGTCCTGGACATGGTCAAGCGAGCATAGAATTTGCAATCAAGCTGTCAGATGTGGCACCGTATCACGATGAACACTGGTCCCATGGACGGGGAGAAACGTCCCATGGACGGCAATACACGACAAAATAAACAAATTCAATCACTTTAGCGCTGATATATGTCTCCGAAAACAAATTCTATCAGCTATATAGCGAACCACCAAACTCCAGGCCAAGCTGTCCTGTCCACACGTCTCAACTGGCTGGTCCACGTATCCTGGATCTGCAATACCCAAGCAAAGACAGTTGCAAATGTTGCTCAGACCTCGTGTCTCTTCGTCACAGCAGGCAGCTTCTTGCATGGCCGGTGCGGAGAGCCAATCGTAAAATTGTCAGGGTTTTGGTAGATAGGGGTTAGGGATCCAGTCATACTCGAGTATTAGAATTTTGTCAGCAATTGCCAATGAATGATAGCTGTCAGCACTTGGAAATGCCCATCCGAATTTCCTGCACTACACAATTCCAACATGTTTTATCAAGACAGCTTATCTGATAACTTCAGGACTTCTGGCCTATTAGTTATGCAATTCAGATATGCAGGCATTGCACATCTGGGTGGTCGTCACCGCCTGCTTAAATTCACTCGCAGTAATCCGATTAGCTGGAGGTTGCATGCGGCGAGTTGAATAGGTGGATGTCACTGCTAGCAGAGGCACCTCGTTGTGCATAGACAGGCACAAAACAAGGCAGGTCAGGCTGATAAGTAACACAAGTCTCTTGTCGACTCGCAACATATCGAACCACTTGTCTGGAATGTTTTATTATACAAGTACCTATGGGCCTGTCTAGGTGTGATGTGGTGTTGTACATAGTTACACGAGGTGCTTTCCCCCACGAGACATGCTGAACCACACTATCAGGCGACTGGTACAATCAATATCAGTAGAAAGTGAACGGTGTGCATTGCCAATCGCTTGCAGTCCGGCTGCAAGAGATTCAGCATGCTCACGAAACATGAACATAGCAAGCACCCAACCTGGCCCGGTTGAGGCAGCCTTGGTTGATTGGCGGTATTGACAACGGGCAAGACACTAAAAGATGATCCTGATGACATATACCATGGATGCGGAGTGTCGTAAAGTCTGCCTACCTATTTCTGCGGGACGTGATGCACCCCTCCACTTGGCGCGAGGACATCCTTGACGTGTCCTTGCCCTTTACAACTCCAGCCGTGCAGGGGTATCAAAGACTTTATCTGGTCATCTACTGAAACGCTGAGCGCGTACCTCGCGCTCTAATGCACAAGGTACAAGCTCCTTGCAAGATTGGCAGCTTCCTATATACTCCGGGCTCTTAGATCGCCACTGAATACTACTCGGTTGCTACCATCGCCTCTAACAGTCCCGAGAAGTGTCCATGAAGAGTAACTAGGATCAAAATTCAGGTCGATCCGGGGAGAGGATAGGCTGATGACCGCACGATCCCCCCTCAACTAGCTCCGTTCCTCTAGCGTTTTGCTAGCCGTGCGACGTGCGGGCCCACATGCCTGAAAATGCATGAATTTAGGCACAACAATGGGGTGACCCCGATCTGACAAATCACCACGTAACTCCTGCTCGTGCCTCGTGGAGCGACAAGTGCTTGCAACCGCGTCACCGCAGTCACGGGGCAACCCAGGTATGGATGTACGTGCACCTGGCAGTGCTTCGCCAGACCCTATGATTTCTCGGGGTCCAGATACCCAACCATGCATGCATTTTTGGTACGAAAATGGGGTTCGAAACCCATTCTGACGAAGCACTGGCACCTGGGCCTCGTGCTCAACGCAGCAGGGAAATGCTGCGGCGGTGTAGATGAGGGCGCACTGCCCTCCGAGACGGTGGCGACTGTGGCAGTAGGAAATGGCCCTTTGAGAAACAACATTACACAGGCAATGCCATGATGAACTCTGTCCTTTGTTGGTCGTTACCTTCCACTTGGAGGTGTCAAGTTCAAGTCAGTACTAAAACGCATGCATGTCATCAAAGGTGACTCATATGACCCATCATTACAGTGTGGCACAACTGCCATCTGCAGATGTTCCATCAACCACGGCCACGCCGCCCCAGTCGACGCCGCTCACATCCAGTGATATGTCAAATTGAGGATCGGACCCCATTTTGTCAATATCATGTATTTTTATACATCGCGACCTACAAATTATCGTTGAGATAGACACAAAATAAACTGGGAACCACTCCATGCCTCTGAAGGCGCGCAATGCGCCGGCAGGTACGTGCCCAAGGAGTGTCGGTGGCATGCCCCAACGCAAGCGCCGGGGTTTCGTAAGGCGAGACGTTGAAATCAAGGGTCTGCCCAAAGGTGGCACAGTCAACATCATCAAAGCTAACAGACACTTCTGAAAGAGGCCTTATACCAATAACAGGAGGGTTGCCATAAGTTGAAAAATCCGGCAGCTCTGGCTGGCTTGACAACGCCATCGTTTCAATAATGATATTAATTCAATCGGGAATCATGCCAGGTCCCCTGCGCCGTGAAACAAGACGAGGGAGACGTACCCAGGGGCCTTCGGCCCAGGTTTTGGGCTGGCGCTCTTGTTTTGTTTTTGTTCTGAATCATCCGGCAGCAACCGAGTGTCTCAGTCGACATGCGTTATGTTCTTCGGCGCCGTGCGTGCCATCTGTGCCAGCGTCTGGGGCACGCGGCGCAGCAGAGGATTCAGAGTTGAGGGAGAGCTTGGTCGATCACTTGCGTGGAATTGCTATGCCGTTGCCTGTCTGAAACAGTGGCAGGTGGAGCGAAAGTTCAACATGTTGACGAGCTGGAACTTTATAGATCACGAAGATAGGTTTCATCTGGTTGCAACCTACACTCAGAACCTGTCGAATACTGTGATCACGGGGAAGCGGGCTTCAAAGTTGCGTGGTCTTGATAACGTCCACGAACGCTCGGGCGTTTTACGTTCACGTCAGTTGATGAGCTGGATCATCAAAGGACGACCGTAACACGAAATAACTTGCATGTCCCAAACACTTGTGAGTGTTTTCAGTGACTGCCAAGGCTAGACCTCTCGCTTACCGCTTAACCATTGTTTAACCATTGTTTACGATTGGTTAACCCAAGTTAATTAACCCGTAAAATTCAAATCGGCCCGTTAAGCAACTCGCTGAACCTTAAACACTGGCTGCAGCAGTATGCTTAACTCGTAAACAAAAGGCTTCAAGAGCACGTTTAACTCGTAAACAAGCTGCCCAAGCGCCGTTAAGGATGCTGCGGCGCAAGCACTGACTTCGTTTCTGACGAGCTCCTGCCAAGTCATCATGGAGAACGCCTCTTCTGATGTTAGACGCTCAAATGATGAACCTGAAGCAGCCATCGGTGCTGCGGCTACGGGCAGTGCAAGGCCCACGGGGATTAGGAGTAGCAGTAGGGTTGCAAGCGCGTCCTCCCACCGGGAAGAAACGGCAACGACAGAGGAGTATGTGCGCAGCCTCACTGGCCTCGACTCTGTCGCTCCTGCCTCCGTCACTGAGGTGGTGGAGGATGGTGATGATGAGGAGCAGCCAGAGGCAACAGAGCATGACTGGTTGGCTGGCTTTGGGGCATGAGTGTGCGTTGGGGATGGTGAATCATAATCATCATCCCTGCGCTTGACATGGCGCTTGACATGGTGAAGTAATGCCACATGTGTAGCCAATGATGTCTCTCAGTCACTTGGTGTCTGTTTTCTCAACACGGTTTGCATCCAAGGGCTCCAGGCCACCTTCTTGATCAAGCACTCTCATGGTGTAGCGTCCCGGCGTGTTGTGAGCCCTTATTGAAGGCTTGCATAGCTTCAAATGAGTAGAAAGAGGTTGTAATCATGCTTCGACGATGCTTCACTTTAAGCGTAAACAATTGATAAATTTCACCCACAAAATGATTTTTAACGCCGTAAACAACCCTTAAAATTCAACTGTTAGGCGTTTTAAAAAAAGGGTATACCCAGGTATTAATTAATCGATGTTAATTAACCCGTAAAATTCACCTGGGACAGCATAAGCGAGAGGTCTAGCCAAGGCCCTGCGCGTGCATGCGACGCACGTCCCCCGACTAAACAGAAAGCCCTGACAGCCACGCGGAACACTCAAACGTAGGCCTGCAACGCATTTCGATGTTCGATCGCGTCTTTGGAGATGCAGCGACCCGACATGACGTGCAATTAGAACGTCCGAGCCTGCAGAGAGCCGTTCATGCGCAGAAGCAAAACAGCACTGCTATTTTTGCGATGGAGACATGAGCTGTTACATGCTGAGATATCGTGCTGCCTCAGCGTGAGGAATGTTTTGCGCTCTGAAGAAGAGCGCAAAAATAGTCATGGCACTGAGGCAGCACGATAGCCCAGCATGTGACAGTTTATTTTTCTCATTCACTATTTACAGAATGATGCTTTTCGTCACTTGCACAAATAAGGCTCTGCAGGCTCAGAGAAGTAAGCTCTACACTTTCGTGATCCGTGATCAGTTGCGTGAGCCCCTCCTAAAGATATGCACATCTGCCCATATATCTTCCAGCATGTAATACCAAGCATCCTTACGAAGATTCACGATAACGGCAAGTAGACGTTTCCAAAGGGCCGTTCATGTCAGCATGGGCAACGCTGACAGCAAAGAATGTGAGTTGTCTCGCCTGCACGGCCACACTGAATCCCATTGACATCTTTGGAGAGCTCTCTACAAGTTCAGACCGCCCTGCCCTGTGCATTGTCTTTTGACGCTCTGATACGTCTCACCAAAGGTTCTAGTGCTGAGGACACCACCTTGCAGCTTCCAACAACTTCCAAATTCTTGGATCAAGTCGAAAGCTGTGAGCAAGTCTCATTTCGCGAGTGTCAGCTCTTTCTGGGACACTCAGGTGCCTACTGAGTGTCTGTGCAGATAGCCTTATAGTGCAAGTGTGCGAATGTCTTCACACATTCCATCGCCAGAGACAAAGTGTGCCCGTGCTTGCTACAAAGGCGGACATGGGTTAGTTGACACCTACACCCAGAGGGAACGAGTCCAGGGCGTGCTCATCGCCTTCGATGTACTTTTTCCAGATGGCCTTCATTCGAGGCCACTTGTCCGGGTGGTAGTTCACGTGTACCATGACAGGCACATGCGACTTGAAGCGAGGCTCGAACTTCATGGTGCGGAAGAGTGTCTTGGAGTTGACAAAGTCATAGATGTCCAGCACTCGGACCTGCAACTCGCAAATAGCCTAAGTATGTCCAGATATGCGTGGTGATGGTAATGGTAGCAAGAATTCCCAAGTAGTACTTAAGGTTGCCGATGTCCACGTCGATGCTGTAGTGTTGCAAACAGATATATCATCATGCATTCAGATGGCTCATAAGAACGCAGCAGACTTGTTCTTTCCTCATGCAGTCAGGGCTATAACCTTGCAGAGTACTATCACATGTATGGCTTGCCATGACAAGCATGGGGTCATATACGGGACTGCTTTGGAAGGGAAGTGTTACCAGCAGCCCTGTTGCAGGCATGCTATAAATAAATGAATCAATCGGCAATCACGCCATATCCCTCTCGCCATTGCTCCTGCCGAGGGCGGACGAAATCTTCAAGGGACACGATGGCATTGACTCACTACTGGCCAAAACCCGGAATAGACTGTCCAGCAAAGGGCAGGGGAAACACGGGATTTTCTAGGCAAGAACATGTATGCGCACTGCCGTGGGATAGCATCTTGTCCCTGTCATTCAGTTCCTCTTCATACAGCCACGCAACAACTATCACAAGTGGTTCAAGCAAAAGGCCAAGTATGCTTCTCCCGATGCACAAAGGGATGCAGCATTGCTTCACATGCACCGGGCGCATGCGCAGGCACAAATTGTCAGCTGGTAAACAACCCACCCTCGAATTGACAGGTCGCCCGTTAGAATCTGTGTTCTGCGCAAGCGTTTTCGGGTGTGCCCAGGACACTGATGGTTAGAGGAGTTACTCTTGATGCACGCGGGGATATGCTTCAAGAGTCTTGAAGCAGACCCCCCCGTACATTGCGCCTGCCAAATTCGGCGTTCAAACTCCCATTCTTCACTTTGAGGAGGCATGTAGCGCAATCAAACCACATTCAACACAATTTCTCTCCCGAAACAACCCTTGAGCAAAATCATACCGTCACATGGGACGCCTTGTGGTTTGGCGACGAAGGGAAGAAGATCTCCTGCACATCAACCCCGCTTAGTTCTTTTTTTGCTTAGTTTGCCATCAAAGCGCAAAATGGATTGGCTGCACAATCATCACATCAGCCGCCAATGCAACCGATTGATTAATCAGGCTTTCCAGGTGCCAAACATACCCTTTGATACTTTTGCAACGACTCTTGTTGGGTTTGTTCAGCTTGATGTTTCAGGGCTTTGCCCCTATCTCAAGATAGAGATGATTCATTCTGTGACGAGATATCGCGATAGAGGCAAGTCGCTTTGTGACCGATTTATCTCTTATGTGTTGAACTCAATGGACCCATCCCATGCACAGTCACTTCTGATTCATGGTCCCATTTGAAGGACGGTTTATGCCATGCATGCTCAGCAGAAGAGTTTGATGGCCTTTCATCACCAGGTGATAGCAATTGTAATCTGTTTCTAACAGTTCAAGGTATGGTGAATTTGTCTCACAATACCCTAAGATTCCCTTTGACTCCCGCAAGACTCCCGCATTCACATGGACAATGGCAACCCCGATCGACGAGCAAATGCATTCCTCTTCAAAGCTGTCTCGCGTGCTGAGTGTCGGTTGCGATGCTCTCCCAAAGGAATTGACGGCGTTTGGTCAGCTGTGGCTGATCTCCCTTCCTGCAGGGAAAAGACAAAGTAGAAGACATGTCAGGTCGTGCTCAGGCGCACCTCGTTGAAGACGGCCTGGTCCCAAGCCTTCTCCTTGTTCAAGCGGTCGGTGATACGGTCCATGAGGTCAATCGTCCGCTCGTTGGGACGCAGGTAGAAAAGTCCGGAGTTGAGCACAAAGATCCGCATGGTGTGGGCGTAGCGAGACCATCCCATCTTTGGATCATCATACACATCATTGTACATGTACGCTGCAGCAGATGCTCACATTTCAAACATCAGTTCGACCTTTGAATGTCACCTTTTGGCGCCAGCACGCTTACTTTCGGTGCATCTTACCCCTAACCCCCCCGCGTGTGCAAACGAGACCCGGAGGCGTGATTTGGGGTCTGCGCATTGCGCGTTCACTAGCATGTGTGAGGTTTCAAATCGAGCCCGAAGCTCCCAAACTCGATGTGCGTAGCATGGCACCGCCCCACCGCATCGCTGGTCACTACACAATCGTGTATCAGCAGCATTCGCATGGGGAATGCCACACCACAGCGACGCAGCATGTGAAATGTCCCCTGGCTTGAGCATGTCAAACGGTACCCAAACGGACATTACAGTGGCATTCTCTTTTGGGTGTTGTGGTCAGATAGTCACCCAGGAAAGGGTGATCTGATGATGGTGAATCTTACCACCCCACTATCTCGAGAAACCGCATCCACATGGACATTGCAAAGTCCGAGTACAACATGGGATCTAGTTTATATTGAAGCATTTGACCTATGGTAGGACATGCAGCTCACCTGTTTGTGGGTCGTAGCCGTCACTGAGGCCCTCTACATCCTCGTCACGGACGAGGTAGTCAAACGGGTTCTTCAGGACAACGATGTCCACGTCCGAGAGCATGAGAGAGTAGCCAAGCTTGAGCACTTCCTTGACAAGCTGAAACTTTCGGGCCGAGATGCCGTGATTCGAAAGCGCTGTGTCCGCGGTAGCCTTTGCGTCGTGGCGCCAATACGGCACATTGAGCTTCTCGAGCGTCTTGCCCAGCTGATCGTCAATCGCGATGACGAAGTAGTTTGTCATCTTCAGCCGCTGCAGTGACAGACCGTCCGCTGTCAGTGGCTGCGAACTAAACGGCGCTTAGCCAAACTAATTTCAGATGCATTCTGAAACATGCAGATTGACTCCCAAGTTGCGAAAGCCCATATGAGTGCTGTAGTAGTAAGCAAGTAGATAGCAGCAGCATCGTCGTCCTCATCACTAATGCTACTCGTCCTCCCACGCGTCTATCTTTGCCTAGTGGTTCGGTCTCTGCGTGGCATTTGCAGAGAAGCGGGGGCGGTCGCCGAAGCATAATTCCATGATACTCGCACCCTGGGCAACCTCACTGCAAGTGCTGGAGCCTCTGAGTATGGTGGATTCATGCCTCAGCCATCGCCCTAACTACACTGCAAACACCGCACAGAGACCCAACAATGGAGGGGTGGTGTACAAGGCGGCATAAGTCACCAAGGCCCTTCAAGACCTCAGGATCGGCCCATCCAGGGGCGACGCTGTGATGTACTGGAGCTCTTAGAAGCTTGGCTCTGCGAGCGGCTGCATGATCAGAGCAGGCTTGCCTGTCCCGACCGTTGTCGCTCGATGCTCCGTTCTGTATCGAGAGTGCTTGTTTTCTTTCGGCGTGTCTTTCCAGTTCTTGCTCATATCTGTGATGAAATGATAAATGGCCCAAGACTCATGTCTATAACTTAGAGCGCTTGTTGTGATTTAGGCCTGTGCCAACTAGTTTTTGCTCTTACCTGTGCGAAGCAATGATCATGATTAGCCAAATACTCTGAGGACAACCAGCACATGCACCATGGCAAAAAGTGCTGTTTGTGAGTGTACTGAGTAACCCTATCAGGAAATATTCTTGATTCATGTCCAGACATTGGCAAGGTGTGCCATGCAGCTGTCCTGCTAAGTCTAATGAACAAAATACAAACGAGGGTGTGTAGCGCTACTTGATTTCGAACAATCGGACAAACATGTAGCTACACAGCGAGCCAGGTGTCTCTGCGCCCCAAATATCTTCAACTTGTCAGAG
>NW_028323899.1:0-23580 GCF_984573655.1 Nuphar pumila | reverse complement strand
GAAGAAGTTCTCCTGCACCCAAACATTGAGCAAGAACTGCTCCTTCGCCCGGATGTCATCCTCCAGCTTGCTACGAGCCTTTGGCCGTCTGATAGTGGGCTGCTCAGAGACGGGGTTGGTGTCCACAAAGCGGCTTGCGTCGTCAAGTCCGGCTTGTTTCTTGAAACTGCAAACACGATCCCTCGCTGAACAAATGCAAGCTTTGACAATTTGCAACCAGGACGAAAATAAGACTCACGCTTCAAGAACACGCTTGCATGTGACGCACACTGGGGAAAGAGCATGACTATGTCAAGTTATTAGCTTCGTTTCACGCATTTCAGTGGCTACGAGGGGCTCTGGTGCGTGTTTGCTCAGCGCTCGCGCGCCTTGCAGTGCAGACCGAGATGCACTTCAAGAATCTCATACTTACTCAAGACCATCCTCAGTGGACAAGCATTCTGAGCAGGAGCGACCCCAGCTTCATGCGCGGTCGGAGCGCAAACACGAAGGCCCTCTTGTACTTTGGCAGGAAAGAATGCCACAACTCCATATGTGTGAGCACGCACCAGGCCAAACTATATTATTATGCCAACTTCCTGGAGACGAGCAGCGATGTCGTGACTCGACACTCGGACAATCTGGCGAACAGGACCCTGTGATGATACGTTTGGTTGCATCCATGAGCCAAATGCGAACGACGAGACTTCGAAATGTTTGGACCGAGAGCGTCACCTTGACCAGGCATCGTTCCAGTTTACTTGGTCCTTGTCACCATCAGCACGGCAACTCAACTTCCGTCGCTGGAGGCTCCTCACCACCCTTTTCGACGGCAAATTCAATGCAATCGCCTGAACGCAATTCCAAGATGAATACTGCATGAAAAAAATCATGACATCAACGTTAACGAGCTGCGTTGCAAAGGTTGAATACATGCATTACGCTTGCGTGTGCATCAGTGGATGCTGTTGTGTACGCATGGCTTGTAAAGCAGCTTGCACCTCCTCTCAAATTGTAATAAGTTACAGCAAAATATTCTTGGCCCCAGGTTTCCTTTCGTTCGAATGCCGAATGCCAAGAGACAAGAGGAGTGCGAAGGATATCACTGGAGCATCCGAGCAGAGAAATTGAGTGCTCACTGTCAAGAAATAGGTGCACGCCAATGGCAATGCGTAAAATTGCATATTATATTGTTACCGCTTGATGACAAGTACTTGCTGGATCATTCGCTCCTTACGCTATCCATAATCGCCAAGTGACAGACCAAGTGACAAACCTGTTGCCGAGTGTCACCCACGTGCCAATGCTGAGGTTGTCGCAACGACAAACGAGAGGCCATATTGATAACTGTGGAGGAACAGATCACGGATCTGCCAGCGTTTCGAAGTGAGTGCACCTAAGCCACTACCAGTCGAATGGAAACCCGCAAGGTTTTGCACAGGCAATGATGGCGCGAGGCAAATGGCGGCACACAGCTGTACTCCAAATAGCGTGCACGAGTTGGCAGCGTCAACGCTTGATTCCAGTGATGCATGGGCACGCCTCGATTTCAGGCTGAATATCAACTACTAGGCGATGAGGGGTTGTTTCCCAGGAAATCAGAGCGGGGTCATCCAACATCCGTACGTTTTATTGGGGTCGACACTATCTGAGATGTCTGGGAATAGGTATGACGAGTATGACCTTCTAGAAGCAGTGACTGCCTGGATGGTGCAGCAACTTTTAAAACGAGCGCATGCAGATCATCATGGCCAGTCACATCTAATCCGAATTTCAATGTTGTCGGTACATTGATATCAAACTGTTCAACACAGGATTGGCACATTCGAAACTCTGCAGGCTTGGATCTCTTCAAAATGGTGCGCCGAAATTTGAGATACTGAGCTCCGGGTGAATGGCTTTTTTCACAAAGAGTATCTGACATTCCTGTCGTTGTGCAGGCACTACCGGGGCAGACGACACCGGACGGAGTGCCCGCTTTCAAGTTGGTGCTTGTTGGGGATGGTGGAACAGGTACGGCTGCACGTTGCAGATTGCTGGACAAAGCGGGTCGCGCAACAGCGAATAGCAATATGTATGCTCTGCGTTGCAAGCGCGAGTAATTGCCTGATTCGCTTGCCTCTGCTTGCCTGCCTGGTTTGAATGGAAGCCATAAGGACGATACATCAACTTCATCGTCAACAATGCAGGTAAAACCACGTTTGTGAAGCGGCATCTTACTGGGGATTTCGAGAAGAAGTATGAACGTACGTTCTCTCAATCTTTTGCTGTTCTGCGCTGTCATTTCGCTGTTTTTGGTGTTTCAATTTGCGCAGCCTATTGATGATAACTAGCAGCTTCATCCACCAAACCATGAGTGGCACAATGCCTGCAGCAACTATCGGAGTTGAAGTTCATCCCCTCGACTTCACAACGAACCGCGGAAAGATTAGGTTCTACTGCTGGGACACGGCTGGACAGGAGAAATTTGGCGGTCTTCGCGATGGATACTACATCCACGGCCAGTGCGCTATCATCATGTTTGACGTTACGTCACGACTCACGTACAAAAACGTGCCAACATGGCATCGCGACTTATGCAGGTATGAACCGTATTCG
Source organism: Nuphar pumila (assembly GCF_984573655.1). Classification (NCBI taxonomy): domain Eukaryota; kingdom Viridiplantae; phylum Streptophyta; class Magnoliopsida; order Nymphaeales; family Nymphaeaceae; genus Nuphar; species Nuphar pumila. The sequence goes on along the minus strand of NW_028323899.1, from coordinate 21,003 downwards.
GCCATTTCTGATTTCCTTGTAGTGCACGTTGGCGTTGCAGACATGCCTGCTGCTCGATAGCTTGGTCGTCACCTGATAGCATGATTTGTTCCATGAAATTGGCCTTTACCGCATCGTTTGCATCGTTAAGGGCATTTTGTGTCGATTCATATTGGCATGGAGTGCTTCCGGTACGACTGTCCCGTAAACGCCCAACTATATCCTACTGCTTTCACGAGGGCTAACATGACGTTACGCACTGCGCCTCACTGTCAAACGTTTGCAAATTGACGCACTCAGATTTCAGGCCGTTGCTACTGGCGTATCTCACACAAAATGCCGTGAGCTGGCTCATGTTATCGCTCCAGTCACCACGATGGACATGATCACAGGTCCTACACAAACCCACACATACCTGTGTTTCTGCCACCTGGGGTTTCCCCTGGCTTATAGAGCAATGGGCCACGGTTAAACATGCAGCTCGATTTGGGGACTTGGGACTTTGCATGGAGTGGAGGTCGTCAACCCCCTGGCAATATTCTGATGCTTCGCCGGCATGCATTGACTGTCAGTCGGATGGGAGCGTTGCACGATTTACTGGGGAGGAGGCCGATTTTCAACGTCTTTCTGGAGGGACTCAGTTGCCCGGGTCCACCAGGCTACTGATTTGCATACTCGTCAGGCTTCTGATTTGGATCCAATGCAGAGTGAGGTTTATAAGCTACAAATCGTGACGAGTCGTTTGATTTGTGCGGGACAGCACATTGTTTGACACCACCTTAGTGACAGGTGCAGTTAACCATCTGAGCCGTAGCGTTTGCGTTTCCGTCCGGCCTGCATCACGCATGTGCATGACTGGTGGTCAACCGCGCGCTCTGCCGCAAACCTGCTTCATGCAGTGTACAGCAGGCGCTTATATGAGATATGCACTCACCATTTTGTTCTTGTTGGTGGAACCTGGATGTCTCTCAATTCCGGATAGATGAAAGTTGGGAGCCGCCATGGTACTTTGCCAATACCCAACAATGGGTGACCACAGTTGATTATCGCAACACCGTCTTCCTGCAAGTTGATTGGTAAGTCAATCAGGGATAGCGATCACATTTTCAGGGATGTGGGGGGTTAGCATGGGATTTTATGGGGTAGTCAGGCCTCCACCCCAGTGTACACTACTTTCCGTTGGCTTGACCAGCATGCTGTGCCGCTTGACACAGAGTCTTGCATTGCGGTCCATAGCTTTGATTCTCACCGGCTAATCACCCTGCTAACCCAAGGAATCAGTTTACGTTTGGCACGTCTGATGGCATTAATCATGGGATGTTCGCTGGGGAAGATTGGCTTTGCTGCGGTCTCAAACAGCAATGTGTTTCCAGGGTGTGCGAGGGCATCCCCATCGTGCTGTGCGGTAACAAGGTGGACGTAAAGAACCGCCAGGTGAAGCCCAAGCAGGTCACCTTCCACCGCAAGAAGAACCTGCAGTACCACGAGATCTCGGCGAAATCGAATTACAACTTCGAGAAACCGTTCTTGTACCTTGCCCGCAAACTCGTCGGGGACCCTTCCTTACATTTCGTCGAGCAAGTCGCGCTCGCTCCTCCAGAGGTCAAGGTGGACGCCGTGACTCAGCAAGAGTACGAGCGCCAAATCAACGAGGCGGCCAACATGCCGCTGCCCGACAACGATGACGATGACCAGCTTTTGGACTAAATGTCGCCTTCCTCGTCATCAGCTCTTCACGGAGCACGCAGTCTCCCAGATTAGGTAGCTCTCAGCTGCACAAACAACCAGAAGCAGGGCCGGAAAGGCAGCAGATTATCTCCCACAGGTAGCTAGCACAGGTAGCTGGCGGTGGATTCCAGGTATTAGTTGCTGAGGTTTCTCGCCGAAACGCCGGCAAAGGGGTTTCAATGCCTGGTACAGTTAGCTGACAGTTGGTCCGCTCTTAGGAGCCGATAGTCTGGCTATTGTACTGTGTTAGAGCTGTACCTGCTGTTTCACTGTGTCCGAGTCTTCAGTTGCTTCGTGGCAAGTACACCGGGTGAACATAGCCTGTCCCAGGTGAATTCAGATGCGCTGGCAGCTGAGGGGGAGATGCGGATTTAGGGGGAATGCACTCGCGAACCGGCAACCATCAAACGACGCGTTTGCCTGTATCGCGGTTGCTTGCAGAAGGGCGGCACTGCCATTGCACACTGGTGGAGAATGCCGCTTCCTTGGCTCCCATAGTAGGACCAGTCCACAGGGTCGATGGAGCAAGCCGTGCGTGAGCAGGAAAACATGCGTGTCATTGGTCGTAGCTGCCGGTTTCATTCAACAGTGTCTCTTCAGTGAATTCTTTCAACCGGAGCTTGCGCTTGGTTTGCCTCGCCGCGTTGAGCATGGATGTTATAAACGTGCATGTTTCATTGCGAGGCACAACTTGGTTGCTTCACTGCTTTCCATAAGGCAGATGGTGTTGGTTAGGTGGTGCTGCCTGCAGCGGGCCTGGCAGGGAAGGCGGTTGCCCACACTGCGCCTGCATGTCTTTGCAATGCTGTGTGGTAGCTTGGCTTGTGGTTTGCTGTGTTTGCGATTTATGGATGTGTCCTGCCCTGTATGGCCTGTTACAAGAGGTTATGCAGATTGAAGTTTCCAAGCGATTAGGATAGAAAATGTGTAGTGCTTTCCCGAACCTTCCAGAGTTGCATGTTCACGCCTAAGTCCGATAGGGGTATCCTAATGGGGCAGCCATTTGAAGACTGGGCTCTTGTACGAGCACCTGGGTGTGCTACCTCTTACCTCACCAGCTGTCAAATGCTGGCTCTACCAATGGCAGGCCGCTGGCCGTGACAATGGAGGGAACACACGATCATCTGCCACCACTCTGTGTTTTCTCATATTTAGTATGCACGTAAACAGCGTTCATGTGCTTGTCTTTCAACCTGGCCATAGCTTCGCTTGAATGACTTTGATGCCGGAAAACGTTGTAGATGTTGCCATGCCATGCCACTGCATGATGATGCTGTGCAAAAGCCTGGCAATGTGGGGGCGAGCCCAAACAAGTGTTGCATTGCGTCCACAATGACTCGGTTCATGACATAGCTCGCCAGCTGGCAGGAGTCACAGTTGGTTCATGACATGGACCAATTGCACGTGCCACCTCCCGGCCGCTTCTCTGTCTTGAGCTCTGGGGCGATGGGCCAAACAGCAACATTGGCGATCATGGCGGCGATCTTCACCAGCAGCCTCGCATCCATCCCATCAAAATCCTTGAACAGAAGGCACCTCAAACTCATCGCCATTCCTCTTGGTGACGGTGTTGACTGGATATTATCCATGACATATGTCCAGCCCAACTCTAGAGATCTGCCAAGTGTAATAATATCCAGTCAACTCCAGAGATCTGCCAAGCATCTGATACGAATGCACTGCTGTTTACATCTGGTGCGAATAGCAACCGATCACAAACTGAAACATGAGAAAAGACACGTTGCGACGTGTCAATGGGGAACCCAAAACGATTGCTACGTCATGGGACCCTGCAGTCCCAGGTATTCGCAAACAAGTAACCTTTCACATAACAGCATTGTGAAAGGCGAGTCTGTTAACAGTGAGATGGCAGGCATTGGCAACAAGCAAAACATGATCGGGTGCAGATGGCTGATCACTACAAACCATTTCATCATTGCACAGCTATGCAGCGCTGTAAACATTGCATCCTTCTTGCGCGACGCCTCGTGTTGTTTGTTCCGCGCAGACTTGTCGGATATTCAGGGCTAGCATTCATCAAATTAGATGGCAGAAAATGGGGACCGGTGTCAATTATTCATTGCTCAAGGTGGTCAAACAATTGATAGCGAATTGAAGCTGCGAAGCTTGCCCTGGTCTCACCACAGGCCTACGTCCTTGTGGATGAAGACGCCAACAAAGGCAAGATGCAAACGGAACAGTTTTGTGTTGCGTCAAAAGCATTGTCACACTGTGCTCAAAGTGAGTGCAGGGGGCCAATGCTATGCCTGTGCTTCTGGGGCACAACCTCATTGACGCTGTTGTACATGACGAACCCCATGATGAACAAGCCAACATTCACAAGCGGCAAGCACACTCCAATTTTAGCAACCTGCCAGGATACACCACGAGCCCTGCAAGCCTGGTGCATGAGTATGCAGCCTCCAACCGCCAGTGAGAGACAGAGTGTGACGGCTGTGCCAGTCACCAGATAGCGACCGAGGAAGTCAATGGTGCTATCAATTGGAGTGTTGAACACCATGAAGACCATTGGGCCGTAGATGGCAGCAGGCAAGACGAGCGTGAGGTAGGTGCCCCCGAGAACGCTCAATGCAAGCTTGGCCGTGATCAACTGGCTAGGCTCCTGAGCGGCACTTGAGCTCAACAGTGTGGTACGTGGCCCCAACTCGCCAAAGTCGCTGTTAGCGTCTGCCTCGGAGGCAGCCGCGCTCTGAGTGGGTGGTGACATCTGTAGAACCACACTGAACGTGTCAACTTCAGGGCACTCGATCGGGAAACAAAGAAAAGAAAACCAAGGGGGAATCAGAACAGTCCGCGCAAGCGAGCACTAAAGCGTGTTGAGGTGCATGCTGAATTGTTGTCTACTCGTTGACTTTCTTTGTTGGATTCTTCCGGAGTTTTCAAATCCACTGCAGGCAAGGCAGGCCTGTACACGCGGTCCTTACTCGTGATCGGGTGCGTATTTTGATTGACATATCAATCTATATAGGCCATGTTTGTTGTTTGCATTTCGTTTTTGGGCTTTTCACACGCAAGTAGTGCTTGGAGTTGCCAATATTCATGTGGATGTGGTGGTGTCGCAAAACGATACATCATGATATCAAGTATACAACATGATGAGATGAGTGTGCTTGCACACAACATGGCTTTCCGTGATAGCTGAGCTCCTCCGCTGACCGCAACACTCGACAGCTCAGAGATGTAGTTCGTCTTTTCAGGCCACGTACTTCTTGTACGACTGCTACGAACGACACGTACCGCTTGAACCTGGAAGTCCAGACCTTATCCTTACCCCCTGGGCAGGGAAAGTTCCGTCCAAAATCCAACTCCTGGCCTCGAGGCATGAATGATCAACCCCACCCCCTCGATGATGGTTGCATTTGCGCATGGAAATAAACGGCCGTATCAAAGGAAAAACATCCCGGCCATCACCCGGTCGCACATGGATGATCAACCTCGTACGTGTTTGCAACGTAACACAACCCGAAGTCTGTCGGGCAAGGATAGATGGATCAGACAACGGTGCATTGACGAGCATATGAATGGTGTCCATGCATACCATCACGTCGTTTAAACTTGTCTGTGTGACGTCTGATCCAGCAGGGCAGTATGTTTATGTCTGCCCCCAGATCACTTCGCGAAATCGTGGCTACGAGGGGTACGCAATCCACGGGCAGCACTTGCAGCATGGCCAGGTGGAGACATGGATGTTGAATAAGTGTGATGATACAGTACATTTAGATAGTTTTCCATGGTGGCATACGACAATCGCAAGAGCAAACTAGTCGCGCGACATGCGGACACACCCCTAACTAGGGCTGTCCACCTTTCGCAAGGAGTTGTCTTGGGAGACAGTACAGCAGAATGATGCCGGGCGGTGTCATGGTACAAACAAGAAGTTCTGCTGAGACATAACATCACGACTGTGCTAGAGAAAGTGCTGATTTCTGCGCGTTTTACACTTGAAAGGATTGGGCGGAAAAGGATGACGTACACGACCTCGTGACGCAATACAACCACGGTACAGGATAATGAAGTGCCGTGATCCATCGACTGTATGATAACATATTCAAGCGTACCCATGAGCTGATTCTGCATGAGAGAAACATACTTGAGACGTCCGCCGTGAACCTGACAGCTAGTTCCCACACGAGCGGTTCACTTCCACTCCTGCCTCGAGGATCGCTCTGATCTGATCGCACCAGTGTATACGAGACGATGCGTTCCAGAACAGTCACGGCATGGACGTGGTAGGACAGAACGCACTGGCACCCAGGCTTGATCCCCTGTATTGCGGGTAGTAACGTCGGTTCCGGCAAGCGTCTAAAAAAGCACGTAGCTCAATGCGTCATTTCGTTGCTGTTGCGTTGATAAAGTCGAAATTCTGGTAGTCATGTATTGACAAATGTACATGGCGTTCCAAGAAAATGCTTTCCCGCTCTGCCATGCGCGTCTCACGGTCCCAGATACGGATATCTCGAGATATGTGTTCACATTGTTGTGCACAACACGCCCTGACTCAGGTTAGGGCCTATTAGCGCATCCCCCAACATTCCAATGCTCCCGAAACGTGATTATTGAGAAAAGCGCATTTGAGACGATATTCAATCGATTGGCCGGATAAGCATTCGAGGAGGAACTCCTCACTCGTGCATTATGTGGAGGCGCGGCTGTTGCTTCAATCCTTCAGGGTGTACATCCATGTTGAACTGGAACTAATTACGCCAGGTGGGTGACAAGCCGCTGTATACAGGAGTGTTAGGGACAACGCCCCTGGTTCTTTGCTTATGCCACATGCCATAGGGTTGTATAACGTGAGACACCATTATACTTGTGTGATAGCGTATGATTGCAAGGCTGAACTGGCCATGATTGTTCTATTGGCTGGCTGGCTGATGAAAGCTCTAATACACAGACTACTGGGCTATCTGAATGAGCGCCTGTCCAAGGCTAGTTCTATTGGGCTATCTGACTCATGGTGGGAAGCGGTAAGGGTAGGTGCCATCAGGAATGCATGAGCCAAGCTCATGGTTCACGAGCATGGTCTATATAGAGGCATTCGGGGAGACCAACGAGAGTCTTAGGCTTAGACGGAATCGCTCAGCAATCGGGCTCCCGCGAATGCCATTCCCACGACTTTTGCAAAGTGCCACATATGCCCGAACAACACAGCATGCCATGGACACTGTCAACAATAAGCTCTCTCCTCAACCGACATAGCTGCACAATCAACATAATAAAGTAAAGTGTGAATGGTGATGATGGTGTTTCCGTTATTGTTCAATGAGCTGCATCACTTTGAATGTGCTGTCTTTGACGCTTGTTGACTGTTTCCTGCCATTATATATGTGATGCGATGACAGAGTTTCTGTTTTGCTGTCTTGGTTGCCTGTTGTGTACTTCCTGCCATTATGTGTGTGATATGGTAATCGCCAGCGTCTATGTCCCTCCGGTCTCAGACACTCGAAGTTTGGCAGATGTGACAGCCGACTTTGAAAACCTGGCCATTGATATTGAGCATTGGAGCAAGAAGAGCAAGGTCTTAGTTTGTGGTGACCTTAACGCTCGTATCGGGAATAGCAGCGGCGAGACCGCGGCAGTTTACCCAAGAGTCCCCCGCTTTGGAGAGGACACCATCAATGCAGAAGGCAAGGCGTTGATACAGTTGTTGGCACAATGTGACCTGTTCTCCCTCGGAAACCGGTTCGGCCCGGAGACACAGTACACCTGCTTGAGGACCCAAGGGAATTCAGTGGTAGATTATCTCCTAGGTCCTCGTGCCCTGCTGAAATGTGCCCGCTCAGTCACCCACCACCCCCTAGACGACGACACAGACCATGCGCTGTTGTGTGTCGATATCCCCACTAAGCTCGAGAAACGGCCTGTTAAGCCTAAGACCAATGTCCGATGGCGCCTCAACAAGTTTGAGGACCAAGCCGTGGCGAAAGCTTATCGTGATCTCATGTCCGAGGAGGTGGCGGCAGCCACCGGTAGCCTGGGTGAACTGAATGAGGAGAGTTCGCAAAGCGAAATCGGTTTGATTGCAACTCAGATCACTGATATTATTGTCAGGGTAGCAAGCTCCACGATCGGGAAGAAATTAAGCAAGGGCAGGCGCACTGCCCCTTGGTGGACCGCTGAGTACAATGAGATCAGAGTGAAGAGCCAGCAATCATACGAGCTAGCACCACGAGACTGGGACGCTTTTGTGTCCCTAAGGAAGGTTAAGAATCGGCTGAAGCGAAATCTTAAAGCTCAGCAGTCGGTTGCTGATCAGCTGGCCACGGTACAACTTTGGGATAAAAGTTATGGTTCTAAACGTGCGTGGCAATCAGCAAAGCAGTTGAGAAACTCAAGAGCTGGTTTCGCTCGGAAAGCGTCGACGGCTTCTCAGGGGATCCAGGATTCGCAAGGAAACTTTGTGAATACCCCCCAGCAAATCGCCACTGTCTTCAAGACACATTATGCAAAATATTTTGGCAAGTCCATCGGAAGATCCCGATTTTCTTCAAGACCATCGGATTCTGATAGAAGCCGACTTTCAGAATTGGCAAGAAGAGGGCAAGGACGTGTTCCAGCCAGAGTTGGATGAGGAGTTTACGGAAGAGGAGATCAATGGCGCCATAGATCACCTTCCGCTACATAAATCGGCTGATAGCGATGATATTACAGGCGAACTGATCCGAATGGTGGAGGAGAATTGAAAGCCCAGCTGTTGTCTCTGCTGAACCGGGTTTGGCGAAATGAAAGTGTTCCCACGAAGTGGGGGACTGGGATTATAGTGAGTCTGTATAAAGCTGGAGATTCCACTGACCCAGGAAACTACCGGGGAATTACGCTCATCTCAATCATTCTCAAGTTGTTTAGCACCATGGTCCGGTTACAGCTTGAAAAAACGGTGGGACTTCATGAGTCCCAATGCGCTTTCCGGGAAGGACGTTCCTGCATCGACCACATCTTTCCAATGGCTCAGATGGTGAATGAGTCAGGTGCAACAAAGCAGCCCCTTTATGCTTTTTTCCTGGACATTAAGAAGGCTTACGATGTGGTCTGGAGGGAAGGTCTTTTCTACAAACTGAAAGCTAAAGGAGTAAAAGGCAAGATGTGGCGGGTCTTGCTAGACTTGTTTTCAAAGTCACAATCCTCGGTCCGCATTGCTGGCGAGATGTCGGAGTCGTTCCCATTGATGGTCGAGCGTCGGCTAGGGTGACCCCCTCTCCACCTTACTTTTCGACATCTATATCGACGTTCTGCTGGAGTCGTTGCATACGGCAGGCGGTCCCAAAGGAAATTGCGTTGCACAAGGGGTCGAGGTCAGGGCCCTCACATACGCGGACGACCTTAATGGTCTGACACTGGACCCCCAGGACTTGCAGGTCAGTATCGACCATGTGGCTGAATGGTTGAAACGCTGGCGTATGCAAGCAAATAAGCTAAAAAGTGTGGTGATGGTGTTCCATCCCAAGGAAGGTAAATCAGCGAGCGTCCCAGCTGAGCAGCGATTGAACACCTGGACACTGGACGGACACGCTCTGTCGCAGGTGCAATCATATAAGTACTTGGGAGTTTGGTTCAAAGAAAGCGGATCTTGGGATTTACATGCAAGCCAAGCACTGGGCAAAATGCGAGCTGCCTTGGGGTACTGGAGGCCACTGCTAGCTTGTCATCGTATCCCGATCAAAACCCGCGCAATGATGATCCAAACCTTCATCTATAGTTCAGTTCTGTTTGGTAGTGAGGTCTGGTCAACCTCACAAGTCAATAGACGCTGCTTTGACGTCGTCGCAAAGGAGGCGATGCGAGCAGTGATGGGATTGCAGTGTTCAGAAGTGGCCTCAGAAGTCTTGTTCACAGACTTGGGCCTACTGCCCCCCTCGCTTCTAATGGATGCCTCTAAACAATGCTATGACAAGCATCTGTCCACTTCACAGGGAACTCGATGGTGCAAACTGGCAAAAGCGAATCGTTTCCCGGGGCACAGAGCAGTCGGACGCCCGAGGGTAGGGGCCAATTGGCAAGGAGAGGCGCAGAAATTTTCAGCGGCCATTTGCCACGACCTGAATATCTCTGACATCTTCAAAGCCCCTACAAAACAGCAGGTCGCTAGGCGAATCTCCTCCAGATCTCAAGGGGGAGTGCGTGTAGTGAATGTGCCAGTGCTGGAAGCAGAGGCGTTGCCTACTAATGAGGTTGATAGGCAACACCTCCTTGACAATATCTGGAGTTGGTACTTAATTCAAGGGAAAGCCAGATATGTTGCATCGCCGCATTCTGCGGTGCCATGGAAGTGGGCGTGCATCGGTGAACAACCACGCAGGCTTGCACCATATCTGTCAAGTTTGTCCTCTGTTCGGGCTCGTACTATCATGAGCGCTAGGAGTGGTAAGCTGTTTGCCCTACGAAGCCGACTTCAAAAACAGACTTACGAGTTTGTGAATCCCGTACAGTATTACTGCAAGGACTGCGATGAGCATTTGGGGGATGCTCACACAGGCTGTGTTCACTGTACCGTGGATTGTCCCATCTTGTGGCCAAAAATAGACCAATTTCTTGAAACGGTTGGAGGTCTTGGATTACAAGGTGGGAATTTGGCAACTAAATTGGAATCTCTGTTGGGAGTTGATCTCCTGACAAAGATTTTGAGTGTGGGTTGCGACGATCTCCCAAAGGAATTGACGGGTCGTTTTTGGTCAGCCGTGGCTGACCTCCTTTCTTGCAGGGTACAGGACGAAGAGGATGAAGACATGTCAGGTCAGGTTATGGTAAGTCAGGCTGGTCCAGGTACGCTTGCCTCAGGTGATGACAATGATAACTCTGATTCCCAAGTAGTTCTTGGAGTTGCCAATGTCCATGTGGATGCGGTAGTGTTGTAAAAAGATACATCAAAAGATACATATAATGATGATGTTTTTGTTTACCACATCCGCGTGGACTTGGGCAACTCCAAGCCCTAGTGGGAATCACCAAAATTTACGATGGAACAAAGGGTGAGGAAAACATTCACGTCGATCAAAGCCTGAGGTGCACCTTGACCAACTAAGATATTGCGGTAGAAGACGTAACCTTGCATGACTTTTCATTTCATATTTGACGTTTCGTTTAATTTTTGCTGCGTTTACGCGAAGCGAATTACAAGATTTGACCCGCTCAACCCTCGCCCTCCTGAGCATCAGAGAAGCCATCGTCCGGACGGGAGGCGACAGAAGAACAGTCGGAACAATGAAGTTTCGGTGTACAAATGGCAGCTTTTGAAGCATCCTCCGGTCGCGAGGAAGCGGCCGCAGCGGACCAGGAGGAATTGCGTGACAATGTGGAGGCGCATACAGGTAGCACTGGCTGTCTCGCTCTTGTCAACGCCGACTGTTGTGGTTTGGCGTACCGTACTGCCGCTAAATATTCAAACGAAATCGCCAAAAAATGGCCATTTGAAAATTTTTCGTCCCAAATCTCCAGAAAGGTTTGGTAGAAAATTAGTGATTTTTACTACCTATTCTCCGGGACTATCATAATATAAATACTTGATTTATGGTACCTATTGTTGAATGATTTGCGGGATTCGGACAAAGTTTGAATATAATTGTGATTGAATAGTTAGCGGCGATACGGTAATCTTCTTCAGATGGGGTTGGCCGCGACGCGTATGGCAATGGTGAGGGTTGGCCGGCCTGCATTGCGGGAGGCCTGGAACTATCGGGTGGTGTTGGTTTGGGCAACGGTGATGCACACACCAACACGGTGGCATCGTAGAGGATTGCGGTACCTGCACTAGCTTGCCAATCGTCGTCGGGGGAAGCAGGCGCCCACAGCGTGGCAGCCACCAGCGCATTGGGGTCAGCGGAAAGAAAGACGGGACGTCCCAGGCGTGACTCTGGCATTGTGCGGACGCGATGCCAAACACAGACGTGCGCTGCTTGGTTGCAGTGTTTCGCCGGATCCCTCCTATTTTTCAGGTTCACAAACCCGAAAATACATTATTGTTTGGGGCGAGTTGGGGGTTGAAACCCGTTCTGGCGAAGGACTGCCCGGTTGTCCGAGGCAATGGGTCGGACAGGCATGTCGTAGTGCAAGAGGACAATCGAATAGCGGGAGTGGACAACGCCGTGGGGGATGCCAAGAGCTGCGCTTGCTGGAAATGCCCTCTAGCAATACCAGCAGCGCAGCTCTTGGTATTGCTAGAGGGAATTTCCAGCAAGGCTGCATGAGCGGACGGGGGGCCAAGACTCCCATGCCATAGGTGACACAAGGCTTGATACAGGCATTGATGATAGCAAGTGTGGCCTGGAGTGGATACAGCGGCTGCAGGGTACGTTTCCAGATACCATACGCTGCATGTCCTTTGGGTCAGGCAAGCAAAGCATGCTCTTCCCACAAACAGCCACTTGTCGGTATGGGGACCTATGTATTTGACCCCGGAGACGTTGGTCAATGGCAGTACCCCAATGCCAGCAGTCGTCGCCGCCCTCGGCCACACGCTCACCAGCAGGGGTGCTATCAGGGACTGCCAGACCCACATGCCGCTATTTGTGCCAGAATTGGGCCTCGCGTTGGGGCGGTATGTGCAACACGCGATCAGAGATGGTAGCCAGCATTCACTTACCAAACGGGGATTCAGAGTTCTGTTCCACATCTGCATTCTCCAACAGGTTGTTCAACTCCTAGGCAGATTGTCTCAGCGCATGTATCTATCACCACACGCCGAGGATTTGCCCTTCAACCATCTTGTTCACACACGCTGGCCACGAAATAGATGGGAAGGGGCACGAGATGCCTTTCGGCTGTCGGAACCCGAGAATTTGCTGTTTGAACAATGACGGACCCTATCTGCCAGATAATCTGGCCCAAACGCGTTCCGTGAGAGCAGTCCTGTTCCATGTGAGACTACGTCGATTTTGCAGAGAACTCTTCTCTGTTTGCATTTCTCAGGATATGCTTGTGCTCACTGGCTTGGCTTGAATATTGTTCAGCAACCCTAGCAGTTGCACAAGTTAACGCTGTGGCAATTGTTCGTCCACGTCATTTTGTCACGGACTTTGTAAGATTTATATCACATCGTTCAACGCTCCAGCTCGCACTTTGTGCATCATGTGCTTGAGGCCTCGTGACCTTCATCTGTAATCCACGGCAGGTCTTTCAGTCCAACAGCAACGCCACCAACACTCCCTTCAATTCGCAATATATCTGTCCATGTAGCTTCTTTATCCATTGTAAGACCTGAGCTACTTCAACCTGGAAGATATGGAATCGCACCAGGTACTTCTACCAATTCATCCTTCACTTGCATGCAAATCCGTGAGAATTTCGGACACTTTGGAATTCAAGACTATTTTATGAAGTGCGCGGCCTCTTTAGAATGTGCAGGATTGAAGTACGAAACATTGGTTTGCACCCTGATGCACCCAGTCTCGCGTCAGGGCAGCGCAAGCACGGTGATGCTGCATTTGAGTCACCAGTCAAACGAACACATGTAGACTGTATGTCACGTTCCAAGGCAAGTTCTTGTACATATTGGTTGTTTGTGCGTGATGCGTTGTGCACGCATCACTGGTGTCACACCCTTGCAGCCAACTTTAGAACCAAGGAGGCTCCATCGTATAGACGAGACGATTCTTATGAGCTACTTGACGAAAATTCGCGAAATACTGCCGCCCTTGCCGAGTGCGTTTGTCGTCTGCTTCACCCAGGTTAAGATGGTTTGTCTTGTTATTCTCGGGACTGCCTGTCAACTTCGACATATGTCGGTACAATGGGCGTGGTTGCAGGTTATGCATGTCGCGTCCCAGCTCTCGGCAGAGTCGTTCTTACAGACGCTTTGGCGAGACGCGGTCATGATTGACGTGTATCTCCGCACCGACGACGGACTCACCGTCGCAGCGCACAAGCTCGTATTGTCTGCGCACTCCTCCTTCTTTCGGACCTCTTTCAGCGAGTGTTGGAGTGGGAGCCACAAGGATGTTGTGCGCATCGAGGGCATGAGCAATGCACATCTCGCCGCGCTGGTGGAGTGCTTGTACACTGGCATCATCGAGATCTCCAAACATAGCGTCGAGCCCCTCCTGGCTGCTGCCAGTCAGCTCGACTTCAAGCCCATCGTCGACGCATGCTGCCAGGTGCCGTTTCTTGGCAAGACAACGCCGGTTGTAGGAACATCGCTAGCTATCACGCACGCCTTGCACTGAAAGCCGTTCCATCCCGTGCAAGTGTTTCCCCGCTCACACATGCCGTAGCTGGAAAACAACGTCAGATGATGTCTGGTCAGATGCACAATCGCATCCCTGATGCGCATCAGTTCAACAAAGCACACGCCTCCAGGTTGGTGTGTTTCTGATCTCACGATTGGACGTGACTGAACAACAAAAGATGATGAGCCGCCCTCACCTCTATGGCCATTGTGGAAGAAGTATGGTTGACGGTTATGTTGCGTGCAGTACCTATCAAGCAATCTAAGCGCGCACAGCGTGTGCGGAGTGCTGCACCTCGCAGAGACGCACCTGTGCGGGGATTTGCGCGATCGCGCCACGCAATTCTGGAGCCACCATGCCGTAGATTTCCTGGGATCCACACACCTGCTGGAGACTCTGCGCACGTTGCCGTTCGACATCTTCATTCACCTCTTGGACCAGGATCTCCCGGAAGTGTCGGTGCGGTTTCCAGCGTTCCGCCAGACCCTGTAGTTTGCGGGCTCTGCAATATTATGTGCAACATGAGCACCACGCAGATTATAGGCGGCACAGTCCAAGTAGCTACACTTCAGATGTATCGTTCTTCTGTCGGTGCGGGCAAACCCATTCCTTGGTGAGCGAATACCTCAGCCAAGCACTGGAGGAGCCGGAGGGAAAAGAAAAAAGTGGGATGAAAGCAAGGAAAAAAACGTGTGTTCCGTTTTGGGAAAACCGTGGGTTCGCCCAAAATTTGGCAGTAACCTGTGCCAAGCAGGCGACCGGGGGGATGAAGCAGTGTATACTGGTCACGGTGCCTGAGAATGCATGATTTTGGGGTGCCAAAATGGGGTTTGAACCCCATGATGGCGAATCAAGTTGGCTGCGTAAGAGTGATCAGGCCCTGCGATGAATAGGCCTTTGGAGGAGGTAACTTTTCCTCTGAGAGCACGTTCTCAGGGTACTTTACCAATGTAAGAGTAGGAAAAATCATCTTGGATCGATGTAAAGATACTCCTCACAGCAACTGAGGTACTGTAGAATGTTTCTCCGCTCCTATGTGCCGATGTTCTCGCCAGGCCTGCGGGTCACTCTGCCATAGTTGTGTTGCATCCTCGGTCATGACACTCCTGAGACAGTGCCAATCGGCAAGTTCTAGGCACATTTCCAGTTCTGCTGTATCTCCTTGTCAGGGTCAGGTATATGTTTGCTAGAAAAAGGTCTTCTACCATCGCTCCACAAAGCCTTTCGTCACAGGCATAGCAGCTCATCTGCATAGCAAAGTCCTTGCCTTTAACGGCTGGTTTGTTCCATAGGCGGTGCAAAGTGTAATTCCAAGCAGACCATCTACGATTGCTTGACCAGCCAACTGATCAATCTGATATTCATATCAATTCCAACAGTTCGAGTGCATGCCTATCTGTCGAGCAAAAGCCAACTAGGCTGACATGAGCGAGGAGAAGCACAGCAGAAGAAGAACCTGAAATATACACTACGTTGTCATGTCTAGTATTGCAGCGAAGCTGACAATTGCGAGCGGTGTCAAGACGAGATGTGCGCCAGATCGTCATAGCAAGCATTGCAGCGAGGCTGACAAAATGAGATAATCAAGTCTTCATGCTCTAACAGATTTCAGGTCAGCAATGAAGGCGCCATGATAACCTGGAGGTGCGCGTTGCTGACGATGCTTCGCCAATCTCTGTAATTTGCGGGTCTATGCCCAAAAACGCATGAAGGTAGGGACAAAAAAGGCAAACCCAAACTGGCGAAGCACTAGTTGCTGAGAAGGTCTCGTTGCTTTGCAGGAGTTAGAGAGGCTGCTGCTGATGCTTGGCTGGTTAGAGCACGACGTCATAGGCCGCCTGAGTCATCTTCCGCAT
This sequence comes from Nuphar pumila, assembly GCF_984573655.1. Lineage (NCBI taxonomy): Eukaryota > Viridiplantae > Streptophyta > Magnoliopsida > Nymphaeales > Nymphaeaceae > Nuphar > Nuphar pumila. Next base: position 5,261 of record NW_028323899.1, on the reverse strand, counting down.
ATGCTGTCTCACCTACGAGCGGACTGCAATCTGGCCAAGGTTTGCACGCTTGCCGCACATCCCGACATAACGCCTTTCCTGCCCACAATTGCTGCCCATCGCGGGGAACCCCACCCTGGCCAGCTCTTGCACAGACCTTGGCCGGATCGCAGTCCGCTCGCGGGTGAAGCAGATGATCGCCGTTCCACAGGCATCCCCATTATGAACGCTGGCTGCGCTACATCACAACAACCAACACACCAACCGGGCCGTGCGCACGCTCAAAACATCGCCTCCTCCAGCAGTGGACTGGCTTGTCCTCAGGATATTGCAGCCCGAGAGAGCCGTGGAGAGCGCACAAATGCATGCTTGCAGGGTGAGTCAGTTGCAGGAACACAGGACGCATCCACGCAGCTACAACAAGGTTGGCCGCGCACAAGCGCTCGCAGCGAGAGGGGGGGGGCAACGGGGCGACAGGAAGCATACACACGGGGTGACAGGGGCATTCAGCAGCCCGAGTCGCACTACAAAGCCTGTGTCAGTGCACTGAACCTGCTGCTCTCATGGCCGTCAGCGACCAGTTGTGACGCAGCCACGCCTCTCGAGTCGCACTCGGCGCTCTCCGCAGGGACACCGCGGCGCACCGGGGGGGTACTTCAGTGCAGTAGCAGCGGTGACGAGAACCGACGCAGCTGCGGGGGGGAGGGGGGCACAGCGGCGCTGAGAGCGGACGATTTGCGGCTGCTGACTCAGAGTTTGAGCGATCCCGCGCGCTGCTGGCGTTCCCAAGATGGTGCAAGGACGTATGACGCCAGTTCTCGTTCAGGGCCTGACACGGGGTTTCGAGAAGTTGTCGACGTGCCCGCGGACGCGTTTGTTGTCTCGCGCTCCTGCCCTGTTGGCTGGAGGCCCGCCCTCGAGTGGGTGAAGTTCGCCGTTGTTGGGACCACCCTTTCGGCGCTGCAAAGCGTGGGGTACTTTGGAGCATGTGCTGAGCCGCCTCGGATTGGAGCAACAAACACACCGTCCATCGCTTTAGAGTACTTGGACAGCATGAGCTGTGAGTCCACGAGCGCCTGCCTCGGCGAACTGTCCCAGTCACCTGCCGCGCTGATGGCCACCTCATCAGATGCTCGAGGGCGCGTGTCCCAGCCAAGGTTGGGGACTTCAGATGGGCAAGCGCGGGTGGTCTTTTCGGCGATGGGAACTTCCGCACCGATGCTGGGCACTTCACCAAGCTCGCAGGGGCGGCTTACGGGGTCAGGGGGGGCCTGGGGGGGAGGGGGGGGATTGAGACGGTCCTTCGATGATGTTCCAGGGGCGTTGGGGTGGCATACTAAGCGGACAGGGACGCCCAAGGGCATCCTGGTGGCGGCGGGCCGAGATGAGAGCTGGCGAGGGCTCACAACGACTGCGATCTACAACCCCAGCACCGGCACGTGCCCTCCACTTGCGTTTCAACCCCTGCTGTTGCCGTTTGCCTCCACTTCCAGGTTTGGTACTATGAGCTGACCTTTCAAATAGTACTTATTATTATCTTTTCCAGGGGTTCAATCGATGTTCTCAAAGGGGGTTTCCTTCAGATTCGGCGCAAGATCAGCTTTTGCTCTATTGTCAACGCTGTTTTTGGGCAGGCGCACTTGTTTTGTTTTGTTCTTGGACCATGGTACGCGCACTGGTACAGCAGCCACGAAAGCGTGAGAAACATGCTTTTCTAACCTTTGCCTGTTTTTTCAAAGTGCAACGGAACTGCAGGTGAATGGACACCAGCGCCAGAGCTGCCGAACGGGACAGCCTTCGCACAGGCCGCGTTTGTCAACGGCCGTGCCTTCTTGCTCGGCGACGGCATGTGCCCACTGCGCTGGCTTGACTTGGAGCGCCAGACGTGGCGAGTCGCAGGAGCTCCCGGACTTGGCCGAGCTCTGCATGCCTGCGCTGCTCACGGCACCGACTTTCACGTCGTTGGAGGCCGAACCGTTCCCAACCAGGTACTCTCCACCCCACCAGCCCATCCCCTCGTTCCATCCCCCCAATACTTTCGCCATCATTCTTCCCCATCTCTCCCCTTCCCCTTGCCCCCTTCCATGTTGAATCTGCGTCCACATCACTCATTCCAGTGTGTCAGTTTTGAAATACAGTTCAAAACTGACACGTTGTGTATGAGTCAGCGCACGAGCTCTGCTGCCTGGTGTATCTTTTCACAACACGATTGCATCCACATGGACATTGGCAACTCCGAGTGTACTTCCTCCATGAACACATCAGTCAACATTTCGATCCTCTGTTATGGGTGAATCTGGTATGGGTAGTTGATGGGTGGTTTTGACCTTTTTTGCCGTCCCCAGAATTCATGTATTTTCAGGCGTCTGAATGCACTTTCTGGTGAAACACTGCTCTGAGTGACATGATCGTCTGCTTCTTGATACCATACTCCGCAAGTTCGTTAACAAATGCAGCAATATTGCTTGGAGTTGCAAACCATGCCACACGCTACCATCGTACGAGTGCACTAGAGGCATCACAAGACGAGGCTGAATGCGATCTTAAAAACCTTGTCAGGGCGGAAGAATAAACCCAGTGTTTCGCCAGACGTTGCCATTTCTTGGGTCCAGCTGCCCATAAACATATGATTATTTGGGACGAAAATGGTGGTCGAAACCCATTCTGGCAAAAACACTGGGTCAACCAGATGAAGAACACAAATCCTGAAGCATGTCTTGCTCCAGGCTGAGGCAGGGACTATGCGCTACTCAAGCATAGACGACCGTTGGCACATCGGCCATAGGTTGTGCACGGCGAGGACTGCGGCGGCGGCGACAGGTTGCGGTGTGCACGTTTACACCACGGGAGGGCAGGACAACGTGAGGGTGTTCAACTGTGCCGAATTTCTCGACCCCGAGCGTGGCTGGGTGGCTATCTCCAACACGATGCAGGTTGCCCGGAAGTACCATGGCATGGCCATGCTCAATCGGTGCGTAAATGAGCTCACATGGAGCTCACGATTGTTATTGCAGCAGTACCGATGTAATGATGATGATGAATCTTAGGTGTGATGTATCGGCGCTCTCTTCAAGTTCTGGCTCGTGCGAGCGGCCGCGCGTTCATGACAGGCTTGCCTGTCCCGACCGCCGACGTTCAATGAGCTGTATTGTTTCGAATGTGTTGATGTGGTTGTTTTCGGCCTAAGCCGTAGCTCTTGCTCTTTCGCGATTTAATGATGTATCTTAGTGTAGTGATGTCTTGACTATTTGTTGACTATTTACTGCCAATATTTATGTGATGTAGTGATATGTAGTGATGATGTATCTTCTCACAACACTACCGCAACCACATAACATTGGCAACTTCAAGAACTACTTGGGAATCAGTGCTACTGTTACCATCACCTGAGGCAAGCAATGAGAACATAAATATATCAACTTATTACGGATCACGCCATGTCTTCTTTGCCGCGGAACACAGGTGTTCCACGATGGGTACGTGTCACTAGCGCGAGATCGACGTACATCATGGCGCTTTTTTTTCACTGCTAGAGGTACCATGCAGACCTAAGAAATCACTGCATATCTGGCATATTTGGTGGCATTATGCACGTGGTATTCGCCGAAAACAAAAGGCTTGGTACTCAAGGGCTGCGCCTCAGGTCCAAGCTGGTGAATATCGGCCTGGCGAACTTGATTCTAATGCATTTATGTGAGTCGCACAGCAGTCGGACAGCAAGCAAGAATTGAGAGTTTGCTATCGATAATGCAGTAATGGTGATGAGCTGCACCTTCTTCAATGCTTTGCCAGATCCTGTCAATTTCTGGTCCAGATGCCCGAAAATGCATGATTTTATTGGGGGGAAATGGTTGAAACCCATCCTGGTGTAAGCGCTGACCTTCTTTGCGTCAAGCTTGCCTATATGACGTTGCACCAAACGTTGAACATGAAGATGCTCAGCGACGAATGGTTGTGCCTGCGATGATTTTTCCTGGCTCTGAGCAAGCGCTCTGAGCAATTTTGAATAGCGGTGACAGCGCCGCGGCTTCTTTCCGGCAAGCAGAACGTGATCAATGCCATCAACTGTGCCGAATACTGAGCACTAGTGACGACTTGGGTCGGCAGGGTACCTAGAGCGGCGAAAACAAGAGCTATGGACAGCACTAGCTACGCACTCACTCGAATGTGCTTTGCAGGCGCCTCTACTGCGTCGGAGGCAAAGACGTGGCTGGCAGGAGGCTTAGCAGTGTGGAGGCCTACGACCCAAGGGAGGGCCTCTGGCAGAGGGTCTCCAGCCTCAACACCGGTCGTTCGAGCTGCGGGGTGGCATGCCTAGGCGCATCGATGTATGTCATGGGAGGCAACGATGGCCATGACAGCCTTCTGTCTGACTCGGAGGTATACTGCCCCTTCATGGACTGCTGGCAAGCGTGCACGCCGCTGCCGTTTGCTTGCAGCGGGCTCGCTGCTTGCCCGGTTTGAAGCATCAGCCGCTGCAAAGGGCACGGCATGCAGGCTTGCCAGCAGTCCATCAGCGGCCAGTAAGCGTCTGAGCCAGGCAGGAGGCTGTCATGGCCATCGTTGCCGCCCGCGAGTGTCACACTTGATCAATCAATTGTCGAGAGCACGAACAGGTCCAAATTTCATGCTTTTCCGTGCCAGCTGTGTGTGTTCCGTTTGACACCATGCTAGGTCGGCTTAAGCTTGCATGACATGAAGGTCTACTGCTTCAACACTTCCATGATGGGCGATCATTGATGACAAATTGGCGGCATTTGCTTGGGAGTAGCTCATGTGGCTTAGATTTGCGTCGACATGACATCATGGTAGCAAGTCTATTCAGTTTGTATTCAGAGACCGGCTATCGATCATGACGTGGTTTAATAATTGTACCGGTAAACCGGCTACGATACTCTCAAGCATATGCATGCAATGGTTAAACTGCCACCTTCGATTCAAGGGGTCATGCGTTCGCATCTTGGTTCGGCGCAAGGGGTTTTCCGGTGTGCTCAGGTCACTGATAGTTAGAGAAGTTACGCTAGAAGAAATTTCCGCCATAGATTGCGCTTGCCAACATTCGGCGGCATCCAAATTTCCATTTCTATTTTCCATGCAATGCGCGGCCGTGCTTAAGTGTAGGAAATGACACTCATGCACCGTGACATTATTATTACCGATAGTAGCGACGCGCAGAACAGTTTGTCGTTACAGTATAAGTTGGAGCTGCCAGGCTTGGCAATCAACTTATATATCAGTTCATTCATCCACAATCAGCTGGACAGAATAGTTCCATGCCTGAC
>NW_028323898.1:0-23714 GCF_984573655.1 Nuphar pumila | reverse complement strand
GCCTGCGTCGCAGACAACGCCGTGGACTGCAACTCTTTCACATGGAGCTAGATAGAAAAAAAAAAACGGTCTTGGGCTAAGAGCCCGGAGTATTCGGCGGATTTTCGCTTCTGACAGCACACGCATAAAATCCCACAACGAGGAACAATCTCTACAAGAGCGCTGCCTGATCCGCTCGTACATATAGGCGGTCTTGGCCAGAGCTGAAGACTCCGACAGAATCTGAACCGGATGGGCAGTTTCTCGCAGGCCAGCACACATACCAAATCAACGCAGCACACAAGCCAGCGCGGCAGGAAGGCAGACCAGGCATGCAGCTTGCTCTTGCAGAGGTGCCAAGCCATGAAACTGCAACACTGTGGGTTGGAATGGCATTCGCTTCGATCCGAAGTGTTGGCGTGTTGCGGTGTTGCCGACCTGATCTTCATCGAGGTTATCCACTGTTTGTGTGCTGTTGTTGGTCTGCACCTAAAAAACAGAGTAGAGAAACACTAGATATACTTCCCTCGTCGCCTTTCTGGTCGAGGAAATCGTTCAGAGCTGGAATGGCGACACAAGCATTGACATCAACATCAAACTCATTCACTGGGGTTGCCAACTTGAGGAGCAATAGGCAGGCAAGAAGCCATATGCCGAGATACAAGGTTACCTATTTTCAGTCACTGAAAAATTCTGGGTAACAAAGTCACCACCTTGACCAGTGCAATAAAATAGCACGAGCAATAGTGATTCTTAGCATCAATCTTCATGGAACATTAAAATTGCCCCTATCATACTGACACTGCAAGTGCTATCACAGTCACATGCATGATGTTGCCAGGGTCCAGTCAAAACCAGGCCTGGAGAAAAGCAGAAAAATGAAGTAGGTGCAGATAAATAAATACAAGAATTCAATTGGGGAGGAAAGCCCCGACGTCATTTGGAAGAATGAAAGAACGGCCATGAAGGTGCCCAAATCAAATGGAATCTGGATAAAATGGAAGCAAATAATGTCCTAATGAATTGTGCATACAGTGACGGCGCAAGTTTAATCCCAGTTGACAACCCCTCTCATGGGGTTCACCCATTGAGAGACATTGTCAAGAAGAAACCGCACGGGCATGGGAGCAACACACACTTTGAAAGTCATCTGCACGATCCCATCGTGTGAATGAATAAAATGTTAAGCTGGTTTTCACGCCACGTCATTCGAAACTGTGCATAGTCACTGGAAGCACGATGTATTGCGATCGATGCTGTCCAGATATGGCTTGAGTTGTAGCTGTCCCTGCTTAGTCGAAAGCCCCGGCTGCCACATCATGCGGGCACTAATTGAGAGCTAGAGACAGGCGAAAAGGATGTCTCACCATACTGCATGATGTGTGCAGGCGTCGGGGCTTCAAAAGCATCACATGCAAGTGGTGCTCTGCCAGAATGGGACCCGACCCCCATTTCTGCCCTAGATGACCATGGATTTTCCCAAAGCACACTCCCTGGCGAAGCACTGCATTCAAGTTGCCTTTCTCACCAGTGATGTCGCCCACTCTGTCCCAAAAAGTCATGTATTTTCGGGCATCTACACCCAAAAAATCAGATGATCTGGCGAGAACGCTGCAGCAGACGCCGTAAGTGAGCTAGCTGCTCGTGAAGAGCTTCTCAGAGACGCTTCAATCCTGGGAGCGTCGTCCCGTCGGCAGCCCGACCTAGCCTCAAGTTCCTCAGGGCAAGCGACCTCCTTGAAGTCCGCATCAGGGTTTTGGGCGTCCTCGAACCAATCAAAGCGCCAGTTGCAGCCTGCCTGGAGAGCCTGTGGCAGGTCGGAGCACGTGTTTGAAGTCAACCCACCGTACTGCTGGCCCCATTTTTCATCCGCGTTCCACTGCCTCTGGCACCCGTTGACGAGGCCGATGCCCCCCCAGGCATTTGCAGATCAAAGTGGCCATTGAAGTCAACGTCCACGCCCGTGTTGATCGCTTGAACGATCATGCGCTTGTCCGAGTTCACGAGCGAAGTGCTGGTGAACGTGAGCTCAAAGCATGAGCAGCACACCCGGTTCTCGCCCCCTGTGCTGCGGAAAGCTGCAAAACCGTAGCTCAGACGCGGCCTCACCACCCAAGGCATGTACTTGTTGCAGGTGTACGCGGTGCCGCCGTCCGCCCCGCTTACCGCGTTCGCGTCCACGAAATTGTCGCCGGACTGGTCGCACGATTGCGCAGGCTGGTTGAATGCCGCCTTGCCCCACCACCCGCACGACGGCTTTGCGCAGTCCCAGTACCGCGTCGTCCGGGCCTTGCCGATAATGCCGTTGGGCAGGGGCTTTCGGAACTCCGCATCAGCGTCTGACAAGGCGCTGCCGGGCAGCGCGACAATGTGGGGCTCCGAAGCATTTTGCGGCTTTACGGTTGCGGTTGCGGGTGCGACGGCCGCAGTGGCATTCTGCTGCAGGCTTCGGCTATGCTTGATCCCGCGCAGCAAGCGACGGTGACCGGCATGCCTGCGCTCCTCCGACAAGTTGCCTGCAAGCGCCAGTTGTTTCAGCTAGACACATGGCTGGTCCACGTACGCTAGCCTCAGGTGATGGTAATGATAGCACTGATTTGCAAGTAGTTCTTGGAGATGGAAATGTCCATGTGGATGCGGTAGTGTTGTACAAAGATACGTACATACATACGAAGAACGCAAACAACAAACCAATCAATTGGGAATCATGTAATGTCTCTGAATTCGCGCACTGCGCTGACAGGGACGTGCCCATGGGACGTGTCCAGATGATTGTAACTGGAGGTGTACTGTGCAGGCGTGGAGTCAGCATTGCATTCCCTCGGTGCTTCGACAGAATCGGGTTCGACCACCATTTCTGTATTGGATAAACATGCATGTTCCGAGTACAGACCCGCCAAGCAAACTGCCAGACGAATCACTGATTCCCCGCAGCATTCTCTACTGGAAAGGCACTGCTATCGTGTACCGACAATCTCTCAGTGTGCATCTTGTTTGTGTTGCATGTATTGGGCGCGATGACATTGCATGTTGCCATGGACGCTGATGATTGAATTCAAGTATGGATTTGCTGTGCAAATGTTCACTTTGCTGCTCTGCTGTTGATGCAATCAGTGCTTTGCCAGGCAGTTTGCTTTGTGGGTCTGTATCCCTGAAAATGCATGATCATTCAGGGCAGAAATGGTGGTCGAACCCCATTCTGGCAAAGCACCGGATATGATGTTAAGAAGGAATGTGACAATCTGACACTTTGCTGTATGCCTGCGGCGTACCATTTCACGAAAAGAAGAAAAGAAAAGAAAATTAATCGGGAATCACGCCAGGCCCACGCAAGCGAGCACTACACCTACGAACGAGGACTTGCTCAAAGGGATCCAAGCGCATGGGTCCTCGTCTGTTGCCATGTCTACCAGAATGAGGGCAGTCGGAAACATGCATGGTCACATCGAGCAACAGAATCGCCGGAGGGGCTTCTCAAGCTATGTGCAGGAGGAGTTGGTGAAGACCCAACAGTGTGGGCAAGGGGGGGAATCAAGAGGTCCAAATAACTGCATGCTTGTAGTGAGAACACTTGCAACACATGAGTGCACATTCAATTGGTCGTCATCGCTGTAAACACAACTCCTGATGCGGTGTAAGCTTTCGCTGGAACCAACATACACAGTGGGAAGAGTGCTGTCATAAATGGGGTACGCCCCAGTGCACATGTAGCAAAACGCGAACTGAAAGCGGGATGACGTTAACGCATACTGACAGATTGATATGTTATTGTACATACATGAAAGCATTACCTGTTGTGTCTGAGATGTGCGCAGCAGCGAAACTTGCAGATAGCAACGCACACAGTAGCACTGATAGTTGTACCATGGAAAGAGCCATCGTGGTAGTCTGTGGGGGTCTCAACGAGCACAGTTATGCTTCTGCAAGCAACAACAAACTTCAGTTCACGAAATTGCGTAGCTTCGATGAGACGTCCTGTGATTATTGCTTCAAGAAGATAGTCCGTCGCCCAAATTTAAACGTCTCAACTGTCAAACTTACCAGCCTGTACGCTGCAAAAATGAGCACAGTATGCAATTGTCAACTCCTGCTTCGGACATATCCCATAAAATAAATGCCTAGAGCAATTGTGGGCAAACCAAGTAAAGGACGCACCCAGAGCTCAAGAGCACTTATGATCGTTGACAATCACACGCTCCCGCAGCAGAGATGAAATTGACGTCAGTGACCAGACAATTTGATTTCCGAACTGTAAGCTGTATTTGTAAGCGTCGGGCGACAGAGGAGACGGTGCAGGATGTGTACGCCAAACGTATTGTCGCAACAGTAACAGTACTGCAGGATTGTATATTACCAGATGCAGCCCAAACAAGTATTTGCATCACATGTATAATACTGTGAAGCATACAGGAGACACTTTATTTAAACAGATTTCACCTGGATGCTTCGCAACGTTTGAACGTGGTGCGGATTGCATCTACAAGAGCTCTCGGGGTGCGTGTACAACTGACAGGTTGGCGCTCACATCGCTTTCGGTGGGCGCAGACAGGCATTGGCAGGCGTTGGCAGGTTACCATGGTAACTTTCAACTGTCAACCACTTATCTATCTGGGCAAATAATGTCCGCACTTGCCTTGAGGTGTCACCTTGGGAGAACTATGCGTACACACACATCCAAGAACATACGAGTGTACTAACGTACGATTCAGCACATCGCCGAGTTGCGATGGAGTCACAAGCCCGTTTACAGATGAAAATTGTCAACTGATTTAAAAAGCAGTTGGTCCCTGCTGGCACTTGTCAGCGAAAGTGCTCCATTCAAACGTGTCGTGGCGAACGGCACCAAGCAAATCTTCGTCCGAGCCGCTACGCGACGAGAGATCAGCACTCTTAGATGCATACCTTGCAGCAAGGCTCCTTGCTGCAAGGCATGCATCTACGGGTGCAGATTCTACTCGTTTCACCCCTCACCCTGACAGTATGCGGACTCGGCAGGTTAGGCCAGGTTGGTCCACGAGGCACTAGACTACTGCATGCATGGCCACAAACTCATGCACAGTTTGTCGTGAAACAGATGACTGCGCCGCTCATATCAATAAGTAACGGCTTGCTGACATTGCCTCCAAAGCTTTTGTGTGCTTTTTCCCAGCAAACACCGCTGAAAGAGGAGCCCACTATGGCGCCCACAGTGCAAAGCGCTTGACAACACCTCCAAAGCTTGGGTGCGCCTATTTACTTTGAGTGAAACAGACGCGAAGGAGGATCCCAAATGCAGGCACACAGTGCAAAGCGCTGAAGACAGTCTGGAGGCGCCATCAAACGAATGATGTGAGCGCGAACGGCAACCAAACAGCCACTGTTGAGACTAACAAGGTTCAACGCCGAGGGGTTTAGCATCATCCGGAGAGCAAAGCAGTTACAAAAATTAAGCAGTCATGCATCGAATCAACATAGGCCCCACCACATGAATGCAGGCACAAGCAGGCAGGACAATCGATGGCACCTGCATGCAGACACAAGAGGTCAGAAACATAGAAGGCTGCTGCATGTGGTCATGAGAAGTCGCGACCATCAACGCTGTCAAGGCCCTTCCAAATGAGTGCGCCATCCTTCACAGCACATAAACAAACCCCTAATACCAACTAGACTGGTCTGGGCCTGAGGCCAAAGCCCTAGGGCCCGGGTATGTCTCGCCATGTTTCACAGCGGAGGACAAGGCGTGATTCCCGACTGATTTGTTTGATTGCGTTATTGCATTCATAATCTGGTGATCAGCTTTAAGTTGTCTCTATCACACGGGATAGCTCAGGCCATATCCCCTCCACCGCAGAACACGGGAAGAAAGGCAAAGTCACATAGCCTTGGATTCGTACGACATCGAGGGTGCAAATTTTTTTGGAGGTGATTTGGAGGTGCACAGACAATCAGCGCTCATATCTCAGAGATACACAATTGGAGTAGTGGGAAAGAGTTGCCTGATACGGCTGCCATGGGGAAAGCGTGTACAACGGGTGACTCAATGCAAAGGAGAAAGCCACAGTGTTCCGCCAAAATGGCATACCCTTGTGGGCTTGCCTTCCCAAGCGACCGCCTGAGCAGTTGCACTCGTGACCCCTTTCTTGGAGATACCAATGTCCATGTGGATGCGGTTGTGTTGTAAAAAGATACATCATCATCACCCCCAGTGTATCGTCAGAATGGGGGTTAGGGGCAGCAATCGACAGCCATTCCTGCCCCCAAATTCATGCATTTTCAGGCGCCTGAACCCTGAACTCACTCTGCCTGCCGAAACAGTGGTGGCCATACAATCTTTAGGCCGGATTGAACCAGTTACCGAGGAGTGGAAGCAAGCTTTGTGCTTCAGGGGTGCACTAATGCACTCAGAACTGTCAGTACTGCCATATAATGTGCCCTTATGATGTGGTTGCTAATATCTGCAGAGAAAAGGGTCATGCTTTCTGGCTTGAAAAATGAAGAAAAGGGGAAGAGGAAAATCAATCGGTAATCACGTCAGGACCACGCAAGCGAGCACTACGCTGACGAGGACACACTTCAGCCTCAAGCCCCGGCGCAGGAACCCGCACAGGGACAACAGAGAAGGGAAGAGGATCAACCAGTCTGCGTCGAAAGGCAGCATCAAGAGTTGCGTCAACAGGGCGGATGATGACATGCGCACAGCGCGCCCAAGGCACGGACGGTTGCCTGAGGCCGAGCCTCGAGAAGTGTCTCTACTTTCTGCTGCCACCGATTATCCTGCACCTTGGCTTTTCTGATTTTGCCGACTGGTGGACCAGCAAACACCATGTGGTGGGATTCAATTGGGAACACATCTGACTGCGACATTCCAATATGTGCCCATACTGTAGCCCAATGTGACATATTCTCATGTGACATTTGCCTTTTTTTAGTGAGCAGGTATCCCCGCATTGCATGAGCACGAGTTTGGTGGCGTGACGCATATCGCGCTTCGTTGCAGACCAAGTCGAGCCTTATACGGCGATGCCTGTGGGCGCCGAATCATCGCCTCTGATTGTGTGCACAACGACCTGTTGTCACCGTGTATACCAAGAGATAGCCCTTACCAGTCCGACACGTGATTTTTATGCCAAGTGAAATGCGAGCGCATGAAAACGTCTTACGAGTCTGGCAGTGTCGTAGTCTGGCACAAGGTTGTGCATCGTTAGGTTCTTGACAAGATGCATCTGCAGGTCGAGACAGTCCGAGGATGATGTTCAGATCTATCAAGTGTCATGGAAGCTCATAGTTTTTTGGCATGCAGAGGATCCTTCTTTCATTTGTGGGCAACATGTCTGACGGTAATCGCATCCTCAAGGAAGGGTTGAGTGACGCTGTTTACACTGTCTGTTTTCACGGAGCTGAGGGTGACACACGGGTTCAGGTGAGGCAAGATAGCATTTGCATGAGAACCAAGCATGATATTATATCTTACATTCAATACGTACTGTGATTTTACCGTCCATGCGAGTCTGGTGGTGTCCTTACCTGGAGCCTCTTAGAGGTGCACGTTCGATGCGCTGCCGTCATAATGCAACGCATACGTGCAGTTTAGTAAAGAAAAGGTGTTTTTGTCTGAATGCTCACATCTATTCCGTGCGCTGTACATAGATGGGGACTGACTGCGGCAGACCCCTATCAGCTTCTTGGAACATGCAACTCGACCCATAGTTACGGGCAGGAACTCCATAGTGTTTGTTTAATGTCATCCGCACATACCAACCCGTCAATAAATATTCATTATCATGCAATTTCCTGATTTGTTGCATCCATCGAATCCAGACTCAGGCCATACTTCGGATGGTGCAACGAACGGTGCTCTTGCTTACTTCCCAAACACGAGAATCTCGCAGGAGCTTGGAGATTAGATCACGCTGCATGAACTCATTATTTTTCTTGTCATGTCTCAAAGCTGCAGATGGCTAGAGGAGGCGATCCTTAACCATGACGTCCAAGCGGTCATGCAGAATGCACAGTTGGATGACATTCCAGGCAACGCGCCGCTCGAGTCGCTTCAGCGGCTCATCAGCTTGTCGCATTCGGGACCACTGGATCCAGGGGATTCGGGAAGCCGGTGGAAGCTAGATCGTGAGAGTGTCGAAGACGTCATACAAGACGACGGCTCGGCGGTGGAAAGCGTCACCCAGACGTGGACAGGCGTGCGCCAGAAACTGTTGTGGGAGGCGACGCTGGCACCTGCACCCGTATGGGACGAGAGGGTGGAGGACGTGGTCGGTGTTAGCAACACATTGTGCCAGGCCCTGGTCGGCAGTGACGAGGGCCTAAAGTTCGAGTTGCAGGTAAGCAAGCATAGCTTTCACCTCCCATCGACGCCCGTCCACCCGTTCGCGGATGTGCAGCACCCTCTCACGACAGTTGAGCTCGTGCTGATCACCGTTGGCCAGCAGGCTGGCAGTCTGTTTTCGATGATATCAGGTCGTGGTGTGGTTGTCTCGGGTCACCCGAGTCGGGTGATGAAGATATGGCAGCACCGATTCCCAAGCTGCATCTGATGATGATGTGTCTTTTTACAACACTACCGCATCCACATGGACATCTATTGACAGCAACATCGCATTCGAATTGGCATGGATTTGAATATCCAATCCACGAGAGTGCGGTAGGGCTGAGTGCTTCTCCAGACCGACTGACTTAACGGGTCGAGATGTCCAATAGTGCATGGGTTTTGGGTACAGGAATGGTGGTCTAAAGCCCCATTTTGGCAAAGCACTGAAATGTTGTCTAGACTGCGGTGATCATTCCTACTGGTTTTACTATTGGAGGGATAATCTGGTGTGGGTCGCCTACAGAATGACGAGCAGTTCTGGAGCTTACTGGACGACCTGCCAAAGGGGGCTGAAGATACATTGCAAGTGACCTTCGGGGTGCTCTACATCAAGCTCAAGGGCGACATCTCCCCTGCTTCCGTGCGGGAAGGACTTCAATCAGAGGCCCTGCAAGGGTTGCGGGAGCTCTGCTATCTCAGCAAGCAACACATCGATATCCTCGTCCAGGTACTGATTCCCAAGAAGTTCTTGGAGTCCCAACGTCCATGTGGATGCGGTAGAGTTGCCAAATGATACATCATCATCACTGCCCCTGCCGTTAGATGTGCCTGCTGTGTTTTCCACAACTCAGCGGTAGAGTACGCCTGCTGTGTATCGAGGAGCCTCTTGAAAGGCTCAAAACCCGACCTGGAGGGAAAGAATCCTTCATGGATGCCTGCCCAATGCTTTGACGTGACAGATTGTGGAGGGTTGCAATGTGACTGATCCCGCTAACCACCACCCGGTTGACAGGAAGCACATTTCAGATCCGAGCACTTCATTCTCCAATGCCAATGTCCGTGTGGATGCGGCAGTGTTGTGGAAAGCTACATCATGACATCGCACAGATAACGGTAGGAAGCAGGCGACAAGCAACCAAGTAACACATTTGAAACAAAACAGCTCAATGAACGTCAGCTGTCGGGACAGGCAAGCCTATTATAAACGCACGGTCGCGGACAAGATGAATCATTTCATCGCATAGATGGCAGGAAATAGTCAACAAGCAACCAAGACAGCACGTACAGAAAGGCACATCATCAGCAACACCGTGTTTGATGGAACCTGAGTCCATCGAGCGCACTCGCTGACCCTGCAGAGTGAAGAAGCGAGGCGAGGTGCTGACTCGTCTGACGAGGCGAGCGAGCCCCTACTCCTGCAGCTGGTGGCTGACGTGATTAGCAGTAAGCACTCCTCGCCAGCGCTGGTCTGCCAAGCGTGTATGCTCGTATGGACGCTGCTACCTCACAGCCGCGCTCGGGCTGCCTTGATCGACGTCGAAATCGTCGATGTGCTACTCAGGCTATTGACAAGGTTGGCACCTTCTGGCGCTGCTGCCTCATCTCGTCGAGGTACAGTGGATAACGCCGCCTCGATAGCGCCCCCGTTCACTCCGGGTGCGTTTTCTTGGTTGCGCGGCTGCTTTTCCTGGCAGATGTCATGCAAATGATGCCATAAATTGTGGTCAACGTTGGAAAGCCAGTGCTGAATATTGGAAAATTCGGGTCGGCAGGGTTCTTAGAGCCGTTGGTTCCCAGCATGGCGATGCACATGGTTATGCCACATTCGATATCATTGATCCTTCGATGATGAGTGAGTATCTGGTGATGGTTGCAGCTCGCACAACTGTTTGGTTCTTTGCCGGAATGGGTTTAACCCTCATCATTGTCCAATATTCAAGCATTTTTGGGTATCTTGACCCAAAAAATCAAATGTCTGGTTAAACACTGCAACTGTCCCACACTCATCCCAAACCGGCAAACTCTGCAGGTGTAAACAACACCGCGGACATGGTGGAGCTCGACAAAACGCACGACGATACCATCGGAACAGTCCTTGCCTGCTTCGGAATCCTGGCGGTCGATCACAGAGCCCGAGCTGCATTCTTCGCCCCAGAAAAGTACAAAAACGTTCCGTTTCTGGCAATATTTTTCGATTTCGCATCGCTCCACATCGCCGAAGCGCCTCCACAGGCCTCAGCAGAATCGCGGACGGACCTCAAGACAGTCGGCGAGGCAGAGCGCGCAACACATCTAGACGCAAGTGCGGAAGAGACACTTAAGACAGACACACAGCATGCAGCCGTGGAGACGTCGCTGGAATCGGATGCAAAGAGCTCCTCGCAAGTGAATGACGCGGCAAACGAGACGCCAATGGCGGCAGGTGCAGCTGAAGCAGACGGCGATGCACTCAAGAAGGGGGGGGATGAGTCAGCAGTGCAGGAGCTTGCTGTGCAGAGGATTGAGGAAGTGGCGCAAGAGTGCGGGGAGGGCGGTGTGGAGCACGAGGACGCTGTTCAGGACCACCTGCCGCCCAACACGCCGCAGCACGATCACAGGAGGGTTTGCTTCTTTCTTCTCCTCCTTCTTTCTTCCTCCTTTCTCACTCCTCCTTCTTTCTTCCGTCGTCTTTGTAGTGCTGATCCATAGATTTCTATCTGGCTTGCAATGCAGAATTGAACGCATCATGCGTCAGTCCCTCAGCCAGGCGGAGAACATTGTTGAGATATTCGGAATGCAGGCGGACCCTGACATCCTTAGCTAAGCTTGACCGAAGCAAAACGCCGTCGTTGGGCTTCTCAATCAAAGCGTCGGGCGCAATTCCTTTGCTTGTGCCAAGGCCCTTCTGATGGTAGCCTACTTGGAATGGTGCTTGATGTGTGCGTATGAGGATGATGATGTATCTTTTTACAACACTACCGCATCCACATGGACATTGGCAACTCTAAGAACTACTTGGGAATCAGTGCTACCATTACTTTCATCTAAGGCAAGCGTACCTGGACCAGCCTGACTTACCATATCCTGACCTGACATGTCTTCTTCATCGTCTTGTACCCTGCAAGAAAGGAGATCAGCCACGGCTGACCAAAAACGGCCCGTCAATTCCTTTGGGAGATCGTCGCAACCCATACTCAAAATTGTTGTCAAGAGATCAACTCCCAACAGAGATTCCAATATAGTTGCCCATATCCTACCTTGTGGTCCAAGACCTCCAACCACTTCAAGAAATTGGTCTATTATAGGCCACAAGCTGGGACAATAAATCCATGGTGCAGTGAACACAGCCTGTGTGAGCATCCCCCAAATGCTCATCGCAGTCGTTGCAGTGATACTGAGAGGGATCGACAAACTCGAAAGCTTGGTTTTGAAGTCTGCTTCGAAGGGCAAACAGCTTGCCGCTTCTGGCGCTCATGATAGTACGAGCCTGCACAGAGGGCAAGCTTGACAGATATGGTGCAAGACCACGTGGTCGCCCGCCAATGCACACCCACTTCCAAGGCACTGCAGAGTGCGGCGCTGCAACGTATCCATTCATGATCCACCTGATGGGTCATGTGATTGAGCGGGACAACGGCTGAACAAATGAAATAGATGTTCGAGCTTTCTGCGAAAGCTCTTCACACGTCCTTGAACCTTTGCACTGGGCCATGCCTACGTCAGAATGAGTTCTGACCCCCAGTTCCGTCCCAACACTTCATGCATTTCCGGGCATCTGGGCCCAAGAATTGACAGGGTCTGACAAAACGCTGCTGCCACATTCAGAATGGGCTTCGACCCCCGTTTCTGTCCCATAAAATCATGCATTTGGGGGCATGTGGGCCCAAAAAATGACAGTGTCTGGCAAAACGTTGCTTAGCTGCGTTGCAGGATGCAGCCAGCACGATCTCCAGCATTCTCCGCCGTGATGCACAGGCCCGTGCCTATCTGCTCCGATTCAACTCCCTCGGACCACTCACCGCCCTCCTTCATTCACCCTCCCCCAGCGTCCGCTTCGCAGCAGCCGCTGCGCTCAGCGCCTATGCCACGCTAAGTCACTCGGCCGCGGCAGACAATTACAGCGCGCTCGCGGCTGCTGCGGACTGCAACTTCCTCGCGCTGGAGATGTGTGACCATGTGAGTGCCGCCCTTGACGCTTTAGATGCGGGGTGTGTGGAGGAGAGAGAGCCTGGGGGGGCTGTGACCCCTACCGCGGGGCTGCTCTCGCACCTCTGCCTCTGTTTGCAGGCGTTTGTGGCTGCCGCGCTTTCTGCTCGGCAGTGCGAGGTGTATCATGTCCTCGTTTTGCGCCTGTCGGTTCTTGCGGACAGATGCATGCGCGGAGGACCTGTACGGAATGACACCCTACAGGTGCGAGCTCGATCGTCTTGGATAGGGGTTATGGGTTTGAGGCTGTGGGAGCCGCTTGCTGGCTTCTTGTGACAGCGACACTGAGCAAAATCGTCCCGTGGCAACAGCACCCAAATCCTACTTCTCGGCCTGCAAAATAAGGTGAAACAACACGTGTGGTTTATCTTATTCTCTGTTGTGTAATCATGTACTTGAGCGACCCATCCCCAGTCCATGTGGAAGCAGTAGTGCTGTAGAGCGATCTGTTCTCGTCAGCACCAGGTCCCGTGTTCCAGTGATTCGCCAGAATGGAATTTGAGCCCCACGTTTGCCCACCCAAAATATGCATTCTCAGGCATCGCAATCCGCAAACTATAGGGTCTGACAAAACACTGCCGTGTTCCTCCTCCGTCTCTCAAAACACCGTGTCCCCACTCAGGTCCTCGCAGGCAGCTTTGCCCTCGTATGCGCTTCACAGGACCACTCCGAGCGCATACTCTTCGACATGACCCCGATTAAAATTGCCGAACTCGGGCCAGACTTCAGCTGCCCGCTTGGCCGCGACGCAGCCATAGGAACGACCTGCAGCATGACGCTGACCGTGAACATCCTCTTTGCGATCATGGGCAGGGGGGTCTACCCCATTGGTTGCTGGGAGCCCCTTCTCCCCCGCAACGCTGCTTCCGGCAAGGCCGGAAGGCCGGTCACCGTGCCTCAGCCTCATGAGATCGGCTACCGCCACGTCATCGACGCGCCTCACCGTTGCCAGGTCGTTGCTGCCGGAGCTCTTTTCGCGCTTGCCGCACAGCCTGACCACCATGTGCTGCCCAATGCGAATGATGCCCTGTTCCGGGGACCAT
This sequence comes from Nuphar pumila, assembly GCF_984573655.1. Lineage (NCBI taxonomy): Eukaryota > Viridiplantae > Streptophyta > Magnoliopsida > Nymphaeales > Nymphaeaceae > Nuphar > Nuphar pumila. Next base: position 10,205 of record NW_028323898.1, on the reverse strand, counting down.
TTCGAGAGGTGCGCAGCAAGCAAGAGCTGGCCTCAGATTTGTTGGATCAGCGACTGAAAGATCAGATATTAAAAAATGACATGTTTGGTACCAGAATTGCGCATTTGTACAGGCGTGCCAATAGCACTGGGAACACGCTGTAGTGTCGCCTTGCTCAGCCATGGTAATAGCACGCGATCCTATCTGTATTCATTGAAGAGACGACTTCCAAGTACTTGTTGAGATATCGGGAGTCATCACCTTAGATCGCGTGTATACACGTTTGTAGTAACAGCTTATAAGAGGCGAAAGCTGACCTGAGTCCCGGAACCCTGTGAGACACGAGCGACATACCAGCGAGAGCAGATGATGCAAAAGACGAGGACCGAGTGGTTTGCGGGTCCAGATGAAGATGAAAATGCATGAATTTTGGGTGCAGAAATGGGGGTTGAAACTCAATCCGAAGCACTGAAGGACGTGCGGGTGTGTGCAGGTGCTCTTGGATGCCGGTCTAGCAATGCATGTCGTGGACTTGTCCGAGCTGCCATGGCACGGAGAGCAACAGCTGCTGACTCGTGATGTCGCGGCTGGAATCCTACTGATGCTGCTGAGTACAGGGAAGGAGCTTTCGAGGCCTGTCCTCTCACGCGTTGTCTCGTACATCGCCAACCGCGTCGATGCAGGTGCCCTCCCGCCAGAGCTTCACGAGACCCTGTCATTTGCGGATCATGATGCCTGAAAATGCATGCATTTTGGGGCAGAAATGGGGGTCGCACCCCATTCTGGTAAATCCCTGCCTCCCACCCTCCACAAGTTCTGATGGTCATATGTCAATGAATCATGGCCACGCAATGTTACATTTTGCAGTAATGCCTGGCAAAGAGCTGCAATACTGCTGCAACAATACCTCAACTGAGGAAGCACTGCCATTGTGCCAAAACGGTGACTGGTTTGAGCTCCCGTGCCATGTTTGGTCACGAGATATCTGAGCACGAGATCAGCCATGGCCCTTCTTGCTCCCATGTCAACTCCAGCCCTCTGGTAAGCCGTTTGTTTTGTTGAATTGTGTCGTGTTGAGCCGTGTTGTGTGGTGTTTTGTATTCCCGTGCCTGCGCAACCACTGAATGATGAACCAAATAGATTCGTGGTGCTGTCAAAGCCAGGCCTGCACTCAGGCAGCAGCCATCCGGCCCCGCCTGGATGATCACTGTTTAGGTACCTTGCCCTGAAAACCGTTTGACTTTTTCCCATCAAAGGCTCCCAAAGAGTTCTGGCAAATCTGTATACTTGCGCCAGGTGATGGTAATAGTAGCTCTGATTCCCAAGTAACTCTTTGAGTTGCCAATGTCCATGTGGATGTCTTTATGTTGTGAAAAGATAAGAAACGAGTGAGAATAGATATGATGCGCTTGCCCAAGGGATACGCGACATTGAAACGGGCAAGGACACGTCCACATGTCCTCAAATCCAGAAATTCTTGAAGTTTTGGGCATCTGGACTCAACAAATTATGGTGTTTGGCAAACACCACTGCATGTCCACATGTTGTGAAAAGGCATATCAGCAGAGTAAGCGTACATGCAGGCGACATGGCAGCCTCGGAGTCTCAGATGCTCTGCGGAGCACTCTGGCTGTGCATGAGAGACCCCTACAACCTCGATTTCATCAACGGAGCCACGAACCTCCTTGCTGTCATGACTGCGACATTACACTACCTCACTCTGCAACTCACCCCCCCCCCATCCGCACTCCGCGAGGAGTCCAGGCCTGCGGCTTTTTGCCGACAATCCACGGATGATCTGCAAAGTCAAGACGCTGGAGAGAGCGGTGCTTTGCGGCAGTTTGGATGGGCTGTTCTGCCGACGCCTTGCTCCTTCGCTAAAGCCCTGGAGTTTGCGGTCCTTGTGGCGTGGAAATTGATTGACCAGCTAGTAGAAGCTCGAAAGTTCTCGGTGCCTCACAATGCGAGCTGCTTCGGGCAGACGAATACCACCTGGTGGAAGCTACGGATGGACTTGAAGTATGATTCTCGCTTTGGCATGTGCCAGTGTTTCACCTGCAGAGTCATTTTTGGGTGCAGACGCTGAAATAACATGGATTTAGGGGGCAGAAATTGGGCAGAAATTTAACTCCGTTGTAACAAACCACTGTCATCAGCACAACCCGGAAGCTTTCGTTGTCAGCAAGTTAACCAGAAGGACTATGCATGGTAACCAATTCTTGTGTCTTCTGCCGTTGCAACATGGAAAGGTGGCAAGCATTGACTTCACTTGTAAAGCGTGCCACACATTTCTCACAAGTGCGCATGAGAGTCTGCTAGACAGCATTTTGCCAGACCCAGCTCTGATTTCCTGGGTCCAGAGACCCAAAATAGCATGGATTTCCGGGACCAAATTCGCATCGAAACCGGCTCTGGAGAAGCACTGCTGCTAGGTCGAGCATCCTTCCATGCACCTTGGTTGATGGCAGTACCAGCCAAAGTTCGGGCTATGAGGGAAACTTGGCCACACCACAGTCAGAAGTTCCGACCGCTGCTTTCCCAATCCATCCCAAAAAATGCAATGCCGCCCTCGTGAGCGCAGGCAGCAGCTACCGGCTGCCAGCACAGCAGCAAAGGAAGCTCTTGCGGCCCTCGTGGGCGTCGCACGGCTGCCGATTCCCTCAGCGCCCTGCCGACAGCTCGCGCTGCGCACGCTGTGGCACGTCCAGCGGGCCGACGTCGTTCTCCACGACGCCCTTGTGCAGCACCTCCACCTCTGCACAGCCGCGCTCGAAATCATGAAAAACCGCTCTGAATGCGAGGCCGTTCAAATGCTTGCCGTCTGCGTCGCGCTGGAGGTGGCGTCACATCGTCCTCACCTCAAGTATCTCGGAGGGGTGGAGGATTTGGCGGCACTTCTGCTCAATCTGGCTGTGCAGGCGACGGCGGGGGCAGCCCGAAACGGCGCTGGATGCAAGATGCATGTGCTTTCGATCGCGGTTCGTGGCTTGGCTCGGGTTTCGGCGATGGAGGAGGGCAAGCATGCGCTTGCTTCGCTCCTGGGGATCAAGACACTGCTCGCTGTGCTGCAGGCCGAGCTGCAGGTGTGTTGTTGTTGTTGTGGGTGTTGATAAAAACAAAAACAAAACAAGCTGCGGCGTTGGCAAGAGACAGCCTGAGCTGAGCTCGCGCCTAATGTTGTTGTTGTTGTTGCTGCTGATGATGATGATGACGACTCTTGCTTTGACACCTTGCAGGCAACACTGCTTCGAGCTGAAAAGCGGAATGATAAGGTAGTCAGTCGAGGACCACGCTCTGGTTGTTAGCTCGAGCAGTGAGCAATGGCAGCACTGATTCTTAAGTACTTCCTGGAGTTGCCAATGTCGATATGGATGCGGTAGGGTTGTGAAATGGTATATCATCAGTGAGCATTGTCAACGACAAGGCCTGCAGTAAAGCGGCCCCCACAACAACGGCCCAATCGCTCGCCTCGCTAACGGAAATGGCGCAGAAATTGTTTGATTGATCGGTCGATAGTACCAAAATGCAGAATCAGGCAGCCTGCAAGGGATGCAGCAGATGCAAATGTGTGGTGACTGTGCAGGCAGCCCTCACAGTTTTCTGATTGTCTCGCCTCACAACGTCATCTCCTACGACATAGTAACTGAAGTAAAATATATCAGTCGGGTAGATTTTCATCAACGACTGTGCAGGCTGTGGAGGATCTTCGAGCGCAAGGGTACCACGGGGAGCTCTACGCTGACTCAGGGAGCACAGCAACGCACACACACCGCCGCCCCCCTCGGCACCACTCCGCGTCGCATGTTCACGGTCACACATGCGAGCCTGGCGAGCACCAGGAACTTTCTGCATGGGAGCTCGCAGCTCTTGAGAGCCCTCTCCATGTGATGAACGACGTTCGGATGGATGCCCGTCAATGCTTCTTGGACGCGGAGAAGATGGTGCGGCGACTTTGCTGTCTGCCTGTGGAGTTGAGAAAAGCAGGCTCGACTGTGGGGCTTAGCAGCTTCGGTATTTTTTTTTAAACGAAGAAGGTATACTAGCTATAGCTTGTTTGTTTGTATTACTGTACTTGTCAATCCAAAACTCAGATGTGGCTAGCCAAGCTTTCAATAACGTGAAGCGCAGCACAATCGGCCGGGTTGGTGGGCCACGTGGCCCACCTGACACAACAGCTCAAGAATCGATAAGTCGCACTGCTTGCACCTTCCAAGCCTTGCATTTGTGAGCGCTCTACAGTGTGGATATGGGGCCGTGGCGGCAGCGATTCGCCTGAAAGGGGCTCGACCCCATTTGTGCCCCCAAATTTCATGCATTTCCAGGCTTCGCGACCCGCAAGTTACAGGGTCTGAGGAAACGCTGCATTGCGGTCCTTGCGGTCGCTAACTCAACGGTTCCAAGGCCTTCACCACAATCAAACGAATAAATCAATCAATCAGTTGTCATGCCAAATGCCCACTGATGAGTCAGCAGTCCAGTCAGTTTTTGGACTTCCACAGGTTGTCACTGATGAAGAATATCGGATTTGACCATCGCGACATGCACATTGACAATGCAAATTGCCGCTGATGATGATGTATCTTTGTACAACACTATAGTTTCCACATGGGCATTGGCAACTCCAAAAACTCATGCTGCTTCAGTAGAACCTGATGACGAGTCAACGGGTGGATGAGAGAAAAACGAGGGGCACCTTGGCAACAGGAATAGATACCAGGAAATGAAAACGGGAAGAAAGGGCGGTGCCAGCAACGGGAGAGATAGTCATGGCTCACTCGCACCCAAGCAGAGGAACACAGCCAGTGTTTTGCCGGACAGACTGATATTTCGGTTCAAATGCCTTCAAATACATGGATTCGGTGACAGAAATGGGGGTCGGATGCTATTCTGGCAAAACACTGAATGTAGCATCTCCGTGTCAGATTCTCCCGAAGAGCAATACAACTAGAGGGCCTTTCAAAAGGCTTGGCGGATGTGTTTTGGGCATCTATCTGGCAGCGACAGAAATGAACACACGCTGTAGGCGCTACACAAACCGCGCAGCCAGAAAGTTGGGTTTGGCACAGCCCGCAAGCGCGAGGAGGCAGAGGGAGAGACGCCAACCAGGCGAGCAACAAAGAGCACATCAGAAGCACTGCCAGGAGGAGGCAATGCCGCAGAAACCGAGCTGACTGGCTGCATTCATCACCATCCTGAGGAGTGGGTCGTGGGCGAGACCGCGGAGCATGCGGCCTCAAAGCGCTGGCACAAGTGCGTCGACATTGCTTCCCACGACCACGGCAGCTACTCTGCTACTGAAGCGAACGCTGATGGGCACATCGGCATGCTTTGCTGCTGGGCTCTGCTCAATCTCTCCTCGTTCAAGCCCGCCCAGGTGATTCCCAGCCACATCTAGGACCGATGGACTTGTTTGCCATGTATTGGACAGATCAAGTGGGCAGCGTTCTGGCAATCGCTTCATTTCTGCCGGCACCCAATGCTGGGACCTCAATATTCAATCCATTGGGGAGCACACCTTGCCATCATTGAAGTTGACGATGCATCTTTTTTATGACTGCTTCCTGCCGTTGTCTATGGGCTGTAGTGATGTATCGTTTTGCAACACTACCACATTTACAGGCATATTGGCAAAACCAAAGTTCTACTTCTTGGGAAGTGGTGTGATCATTACCGTCACCAAGGAAAGGATACCTGGATGAGCCCGACATTGTTGCGGCCATGATGCTGTGTTGTTTCACAACACCACCACATCCACTTGAACCTCCTTACTTGATACCATCGCATGCATCAAAGAATTTGTCGCCAAGCAAATTGGTGCAGGGTTCCACCTCTACCGCGTTCCCAATTGGGACAAGAGGATGACTCCGGTAGTGGCTTTGATTTTCAGATGTGGTAGGTCCCCAGCCCCTAACCTCTAATCCCAAACGCCAAACTCTAATCCCAACCCCTAACCTCTAAACCCAACCCCTAAACCCTAACACCAACCACAGCCTGTGCCTGTGCAGCCGCAAGTGGGTCGATATGGCCTCTTCACAATCATGCGCGTGGCACAAGTTTTAGGTGCAGGCCCGCGGGGCTGGCTTGCATGCAATATTCTCCGCAACGTGCAATGGCACTATGAGAATGCGACTCTCTTCTACCGCGCGGAAATCAGATTCAAATACGAACTTCTCCTGAAGGCGGCACAGGTGCGTCCCCAACCATGCAAACACTGACATCATGCTGACTTATCTTGTATAACACTACCAAATCCACATCAGTAACTAAATCAATCAATCGATTACCATGCCATGCTCGTTAAAATTGAGTCTGGTCGTTAAAAGTGTGTCTTGATCGTATGCACGACATCAGACACGCAACTGTTCTGCACTGCACTGGTAAGCGTGATGATGGCGATGGCGAAGGATACTTTTGTTGCTTCCGTGGTTTCACGCTCTTATCTGTGTGACCGAATGACAACGACGAGGATATTCAATATCTAGCAGATCCACGTGGACAAAAGGGACAAAATTATATCTGGCTAGATAGAACACTGCAGAGCCCACGCTGGTTAAACTCACAAGTTGGTGACCTGCATTGCACATGCATCGATTTGCCAGACTGTGCGATCTGTGGGCCCATTTGCCAGTGTCAGTGCCAGTGTATCTCTTTGCGACTCTTCCATGCCCACATGAGCATTGGCAACTGCTGACGCAACCATGCATGTATGTAAAGCACACATGCACAGCCAAGCTCGTTCACTTCACTGCAAGTTAGGGGCGAGGGCCGTTCTGGCTGTCTCCCCCGTTGTTGATGCCGCCTTCTTTCGGCTGGCATATTGAGAAGTACATCGAACTACAGCTTGAGGCAAGCTTCGGGAGTCCCACAGTAGGGGCAAGCATGCAATCCAAGCATTGCATGCTAGAGGGTCAAGGAGGTGCAACACGGATGAGTCATTGGGTGAGTAATTGCAGACCAGCTATAAGCTAGAGTGCCACAGTGCAAGCAAGCACAGTGCTGCATCCCTCCATTTGGGCGCGAGATCAGCTCTGACTGTCTCGCCCGTTGTCAACGCCGCCTTCTTTGGGCTGGCGTATCTCTTTTCTTTTACCACAGTGCAAGCACAGTTTGCTTGGCCGTGCCTTTCACTGGAGTGCTTCGCCAGAATGGGGTGGCAATCTCCTGTCTGTCCTCAAATTTCATGCATTAACAGGCGTCCGCACCCAAAAAGATTCTGTCTGGGAAAATGCTGTTTCAGCTGGTAGGTGCCTCACAGATGGATCAGGCTCGCCGGCACGCTTCAAAGAGGAAGGAAAAGGTCGTATCCAAGCAAAGCAAGGACTACAAAGATGCTCAAGGGCGGGAACTTCTCCCCGAGTTTGGTGCGGGAATGGACCCCACAGAGTATGGAGGGACAAGGTATGGAACGGTAAATAATTGACCATTCAATCAGAAATCGCGCCATGTCCCATTCGGCGGGAAACACGGCGAGAGGGACGTACCCATGTTGCTTCGATGACGTTGACAATGTTAATGTTCCAACCGCGAAAGTTTGCTGAGCTGTACTGTTTTGAGCGTGTATCCGTGACAGCTTCTGGCCTGTGCAAGTTACCTGTTGAGGTGGCGGAGAGAAATAATGTAAGATATGTAAATCGGGAATGGCGCCCTGTCCCCTTCCCCGTGAAACACGGCGAGAAAGATTTACCCAGGGGGCTTCGGCTTCAAGCCCGGGCTAGTAGTTGCAGGGATGAAAAGGCGCATGAAGCAGGCAGCGCAGAAGCATTCTTAGCCTCAAATGCAGAGGATGGCAGCAGCAAACCTGCAGCTCCAGAGGATAAGCGGATCACTTTTCTCCGCTGGCTTGCCCCGAATGAGTCGCTGGCATGCACTCCGTCCACGGACAACTTGAAAACAGCAGCTGGTGCGATCTCCAGCGCCCCTTGGCGCTAGACGGGCGTTTGGGCGCATACAAAACTTTCAGCTACTAGACAGCGTCAAGAAAACCTGGGTTTTTTTACTCCTTACGTTCTTTGGTAAGCAATGTCATCACTGCACTTCTGATTAGCACAATGCAAAACGCGCCTGATTAGAGCTACATGTGAGAAACACCGTTTGCAGGTAACGTTCAAACTTGAATCATTTTGGATCAGCCACAGGTCATATCTTGTGAGCGGGTATATTGAGTTGTGAAGGCGTTAGTGCTTTGCCCGAATGGGTTTCGAACCTCATGAGTCCTGCCAAATTTCATGCAATGTTGGGCGTCTGACGCCCCCCTCGTCAAAGACGGGGGAGGCCTGGCATGATAAACAATTGATTGATTTGTGATACTTTATCTGAGGATCATGCATCAATTTACAACACATCCACATGGACAGTTGGCATGTTCTCATATGCACAGTCAGGAGGCTCCAGCCCCGGCTGAGAAGCAACACCATTCGTCCTGAAAATGCGTGTGCGCAAGTTTTGAAAGTACATGTGTTCAAGGTGTCTCATGCCGTCTGAAGAGAACCATCGGCAACCTCAAAACCGGATCACAGCAGCCAAATGTAGTACCATCTGTAAGGTACACCCTTCCCATTTCCCATTACTTTCGGCAAGCATTGATTCTCAGGTAGGTCTTGGAGTTGCCAATGTCCATGTGGATGCGGTAGTGTTGTAAAGCGATGCATCATCATTGGGGAAGAATACCAGTCTAGCGGATCAATGCGATTGACGTCAGGAGGTTGAGCACAGGCTTGCAACGCCCCTCAAGTCCCCAAAAATTGGCCAGGAGTATGAGCGCAAGAGCGGCGAGAGGACACCAAGAAGAGAGCGGCCAGTCATTGGAAGCGCATTCCAGTGACGAGCCCGCAACAAGCGAGTCTTTGTATGAGTACTACGACAAGCGCTACGCACAAGCCAAGCTCATGCAGGTACCTAGCAGACTTCTTTTGAACATGTGGCAAAACAATCGGAATTGACAGGGAATATCTGCGGAAAATTGGTCAAATTAACATAAATGCGCATTTATTCGAGTTCGGAAGCAGCTAGAGACGTTTTAGTAGCTGGAGGACTGCATGCAGCCTGCAGTGCTTCACTGAGATGGGGATTTAACCTCCCATTTTTGTCCTGGAAATACATGCATATTGGGGCATCTGGACCCGAAAATCTCAGAGTCTGGTGAAGCACTGGCGTCATGCAGATCAATTCCGTGCGTGCTCTTCAGCCGTGGGGTTAGAAGCGTAGACTTATCTACGGGTCTGGTTGTACGTACCTGATGATGACAATGTTCATGACAATGCATGTAAAATGATGTATCTTTTTACTCCCTACCGCATCCGCATGGAGTGATTCTATCGCTGAGAACTACATTGAGTACATCCATGAACTGACCTGGCATGTCTTTGTCCTTGTGTCTAGGACATACCTGTCTGTTCACTGCCCCAAGGTACCCTGCCCCCCCAGGAGATCACTGAATACTTGGCAAGAACCATCCAATATTCAACCAAAAACTGCGCCTTGTTCCAGGAGAAGTTCGGCGAGCAGATACGCCGAAGAGCTGCCGTGCTCTGGGACGCCAGCGTTGCTCACAAGCACGCCGTGCGGGGGCAAAGGCCCCAAACAGCAGGCACGAAACCCTGCAGCACTCCCCGTCCTCCGCCCGGCCGTCCCATCACCGCGCGTGCCGCTCTTGCCGGAACGCCGCCAACCAAGCAGCTCTCTACTCACTCAGAGCGCCCAAAAAGCGCGCCCTCCAGCAAGCAGAAAACTCGGCCACAGACCGCAGGAGCGGACTTGAGGGCGGGCAAACGGCGAGAGAGCTGTGATGAGGTACCCCCCCGAGTGAGTGTGGCTTGTACAGCTGCACCGGAACCGCTTGGGTACAGCATCCGGAAACTAGTTCTTGCAAATGGGACGGAGATCTCGGAAAGCGAATCCAGGAGCTCAGCTCAACCGCAAAGGGGCGGGTAGTCCTAGAAGAGCTCATCGCAAACGTGCGTCCTATCCCCAGCTTCCTTTTTTTAGCTCATTGAGGGAGGGAACGATGATAATGTATTTGGCTTGCGCGAGCGACTGCCCGTTCATCACAGGCCCGCCTGTCCCGGCCACTGCTGTTCAACGAGCTGTATTGATTCGAACGTGGTCATTTCGGCATGAGCTGTCAATTTTTGCTGCTTCTCTGTGTGATGTAATGATGCATGTCTTTACAACAGCAACCGCATCCACATGTATTGGCAACACCAAGAACAACTTGGGAACCCACTCAC
>NW_028323897.1:0-23748 GCF_984573655.1 Nuphar pumila | reverse complement strand
TCCAGAGACCGTCGGTGCGTAAATGGAAAATTCTACCATCATAATATCCAGGCCAGAGACATGACACATTCCAGTTGAACGGTCTGCGCGCTTGCGCAAAATTTGAGTATAAGCCTGTTTGCAGAGTTAGCGGCGATGCGGTACTTAGTTTCCTATCAGACTAAAAGAAGGTTGATTCAAGTGGACAACAGACCTTGATGGAGGCCTCCATGGCCAGCGCAAGCACGTCCTTGGACGCCGTGAGACTTGCGAGGAGCCCGTTGGCGCCGACGCCGTGAAGGAGGGAGTGGTACGCGCTCTGGAGGTCGCCAGCTTCCCGGACGTCCTCTGCGTGGCCCCACGGGTGGCCCCCATCCGCCGTGCGCTGCTTTGCAGCCGCTGAGCCGCTCCAGTCCCACTCTGGGCCGAGCACCCCGTGCACCCTGCGGGACGGCAGGAAGCGCGTCACGCGTGACTGGGTCGGAACCTTGCCAGATCCAGATCCAAATCCAGATTTTCAAGATCCGCATAAGAGAGTATGTAGTGATGATCGATCCGCCGAGCGGGGCTCCGCGGCGTTACGACTGGCTCGTGTGGTGGGGTAAGGACCTCGATGATGCAGAAGCAGCAAGGTCAGGTGCACTGAAGGCTCTCAGTGCTACACTGTTGCATCGCATGCGTTGGCGTGACGCTCAATTGATGTGTATGTACACAGTGCCTTGGATCAGCAGATTGGATCAGCAGGAGGCAGGATGCGCGTCACGCGTGACTGGGTCGGAAACCACGCCTGGTCCACATAAGTGAGTGTTGACAAGAGTGACATGGTGCGAAGTGAGGAACGTCACACCTATCAACAGTACGCCAGGTCCACGTACGCGAGTGTTGACAAGTGTGACAGGGTGCAAACTGAGGAACGTTTCACCGATCATCAGTATCTCTGTGTGTCGGTCAATAGGTGTCGCGGTGCAGCTGCCGTGAGGCGCTAAGGGAGGGTCCGCCCTTTGCGGGGTGTAGGTGTTGAAGCCTTCTTTACAGGAACTGGAAGCACGAAGAATGTATCCCATGCAGTGCGTATCATATGCTGCTAGACCGAGGACGCTTATGCTAGCTCTCAGTAATACAGCCCCATTATGCATGAAGACCTATTGATGATCTGAGGTAGCACACATTGGAGTACGGTGACGATACGGAACGAAACGGAGAGGCGCGTCACGCGTGCTGGATCAGCAAAGGTCAGCAGTGGCAACCATGTCCTGGTGACAGGCAGCGAAGCTACAAGTGATGCCAACATACTGATCAGCGCACGGGTGGGATCTCAAGAAGGAGGGTATGTCACTGTGAGAGACTGGTCTGTTTTGTCGCCGTTTCGATCATAGAACACGTGGAGGCCGCGTGGAAGCCGCTGGTGCCTCACCAGACTGGCTGTCGAGCACATTTTCGTACTGAATAATCATGCATTATCGGGCATCCGGATCCGGGAAATGACAGGGTATGGCGCAACACTGGAGGCCGTACCGAGGGATGAGGGCCGGCAGCAGCTCCTGTAGCAGGTCGAGGAGCTGGCTGCGGAACTTGGTCATGAGCTGGATCACGAGGCGCAGCACGTCCGTGATGTCCGCCGCGTCGCAGGCCGGGTGCAGCAGCGCCAGCAACGCGACGGGCAGGAAGTAGAGCGTCTCCACGCCGAGACACTCCACCATGCGGTGCAGATAGGAGATGAAGCGGCTCCGGAGGAGCTTGTTGCGCGGAAGCTTCTGCGGCACCTGGAGCGCCACAGGCAGCGCTTCCCGGAAGAGGGCACCTACATCACGCATAGTGTGGTTGTTGTTGTAGAGAGCAAGTTTAAAACTCACGCGAAATGGGTGGGGGTACTTTACAGATGGCACTCCATCCGGCTGCCGCGATCGCTTTCGAGCTTGCCGAAGGCTCCCCTCAGACGGTACGAAACACCTAAAGAACACAACGTGAAGGGCGGTATGGTTACGAGCGACGCGGTAGGCACGTCTATGGACCCTGGTGTCGTCCCAGCATACGTCATCGCGCATTACGTCAGTGTGGATCGCATCAATTTGGTGTGCGGTGTTTGCGCATTTCTGAACCACCAATAAAGCCAAGAGTACAACGCATGAGAGAACACCTGCTTCGGGAGCTCTCCTGTCCTCAAACCTGCTTCTGCAAAGGTTCTTCGTTCAACGAAAATATTTGGAAACACTGCACAGATAAAATGAATTTGGAGTATGTTCATGTTGCTCGAGCGGCGCGTGTGCGGGTGCGCCGCAGCGTTTCTGCTTTGTGGGTCTGCACCCCTGAAAATGCATGGTCATCTGGGGCAGAAATGGGCGCTGGGCCCAATTCTGGCGAAGCGCTGGCAGCGCACCGACTTGAGGGCGGTGCTTGGTCAGCGTCACGGGCGAGAAGCCCTTGCTGAGGCGCGCGATTGCCTCGAGCGCCTGGTTGATGAGCGCCGTTTTTGTGGGGGGACGGCGGCGCCAGGGCGCGTCGGAGGAGAGGGGGGGGGGAGAGGAGCCCATCACCTCGCAGCCTGAAAGGTCGCCCTCGAGGTTGTTTGTGATCTGCTCGCAGAGCTGCTGTAGCAGGCCCTGGACATAGGCTCTCTGCGCCTCGGGGGCCACATCCTCCTGCGAGAGCAGCAGGCTCATAGCCTCCCATGCGTAGAGGCGGTCGTCCAGCTGCATCGTCATCGCCGGTGCTCCTGCAGACCAAGGCTTTTGTTCTCGGCAAAAGCTGTAAAAATAATGCCATCAACTATATGACAACTATATGACAGATAATCAGTGATGTTTGGTCTGCATGGTACCTCGAGCGGTGAAAAAAGGCATGCTGCAGACGGCACCGCAACCCACTTGGAACGGACATGATCAGGGCTGTACAAAAGCGTAGTTGGATTGCTCATTTGTTGGATCAGCACGTACATGATCAAATAACCAAATTTAACATTTCTGGTACCAGATATACGCTCTTGTATTGGCTTTGACATGACGATGCCGCATCTGATTGCAACGCTACCGCTGTCCTGGTTGCTTGTTGACTTTGTCCTGCCATCATCTGTGTGCTGTAATGATGATGTATGTTTTGACCGGTGATATTCAATGAGCATCACTTTGAATACGCTGTCTTGGTTTCGTGTTGCCTAATTTCTTCCTTCATCTATGTGATGTATCTGTTTACAACACTACCGCATATGGACATTGGCAACTCCAGGTACTACGTGGGGATCAGTGCTACAATCACCATCACCTGAGGCAGGTGCACCATGACATGCGTGCGCTGAGGCGGGGAGCGTGCGATGGGGTGGGATATGCATGTGGATTTAATTCACATCCACCAGGCCTCCATGACCAGTTTCATTCTTGCCTATGGCGCCCCTAGGACGACGGGTGCACCATGAAGTGCGTGCGCTGAGGCGGCGAACGCAGACCTCTTAACCTCTAAACTGTCCAGATACCCGAAAATTCACGAATTTTTGGGATAAAGTGGGGGTCCGGGCCTGTTCTGGCGAGGCACTGGGGCAACGTGCCTTGGCCGTGGGTGCCTTTGAGGAGGCCAGTGCTCTCGGTGACGGGGTTGGTGACGATGAGGTGCAGGCGGGGGATGAGGCCGACGATGAGCTCAGGCAAGTAGGCCTTGAGGTTCTGCCGCAGCACCTTGACGCACCGCATGAAGAGGTAGCAAGCGCGGGTGGAGAGAGTGGTGTTGACGTGCGCCAGGCCGTGGTCGCCGACAAACGCGCGCATCACCTGCGGGCATCACGACGTTGAGTGTGAAAATGACATGCTTTACCTGCACGCCCGCCTCTGATGGCTGGTGTGTATGATTGGAGGCCAGTTTGAGAAAGGAATCAGGCATTGGAGTAAGGGGACATGAACATGAATGGCGATGGAAAATAATATGGGCGAGACGAGTATTCCCAAGTAGTTCTTGAAGTTGTCAATGTCCATGTGAATGCGGTGGAGTTGTAGAAAGATACATCATCATCAGGTGATGGACAACAAGTTGCCAGTAGATAACGACGAGAAACCAGTCCGTCGTGAGCCATGCCAAGACGTTGAAGACATGCAAACAGGCAATGCCCAAGGGCTTTGGTGACACGTCCTAGTGCGGGCTGTGAGGGAAGCACCAAAGGGGGGCAAAGTGCTAGCTAGACATAGCACACAGTTGAGTAACTGGCTATCGCCAGATAGGTCCAGTGTTGTCCACCACTGAACGATGCTTGTACCGACCACATCTATGGGACTGTATGGGAAAAAGGATTCACCTTTGTTGTAAAGGCACACCTTGTACTAGCATGCTACTCACACAATAATGTCAACACACACAATATCTCCAGCCTGTAGGTGGAAGCAAGCAACATACATCATCCAATATGGCGCGAAAACAACCACGATTCAAAGTCCTTCCACATCGCGACAACGTAAACAACACTGCACGCAACTGTGTATCTCGACTTAATACACTCCACGATGGACAACGGACATTGTTCATCGGGCGATATGCTTTGCGCCACAGCTTCCCGCGATATTTCCTCGTGTGTATCGGTATTAGCTCCGCAATATAGACAGGGCACGGACGCGGGGGTCACACGTTCGGGATCAAGTCGACGTTTGAGGCCGCCACCTTGACGTATCGTACGTACGACTCAAGCAGAGCGGTGGCAACGAGGCGGTGTCCCGCGTGCGGGATGTTGGACGACATCAGCAGCTTGACGCTCGGCGCAAACGCCCCGCACTGCGCCTCCCCGATTTGTTCGACCATACCTTCGCCAAGCTCGTACAAGCACGTGATGGCCATCTCCACCTCCTGCAGTCGCGTTTTTTGTCAGCAGGTACTGCATTGCTAACACGTCCTCGCCACAGAACGACGCTTTTTCATGTGCGATGCATCGTTCTGCTCACAGCGCCGCAAACTGGACCTCTGCGAAGGCCAATGGGGCTGAAAGGCGCTGTAAGGACCACTGAGAGTGCAGCACGTTGCACAAGACACCAAACAGCGTCACGCCTGAATGCTGCTTCACCATGTGTACTTTTACCCCCACAGGCTTCCGGTGCCCACATGGAAATACCTTTATCACAACCTAAAACAGAGCAGAAAAGCTTATGTATCAAAACTTAAAACAAAGCAATAAAGGCGTGGACAGATCCACAAACAAAATACACTGCACAATACTTGTCGCATCGCTCAATTTCACTGCATATCCTGGTAGCCCTGATTCCCAACTGGTACCTGGAATTGCCAATGTCCATGTAGATGCAGTAGCGCTGTACACAGATACATCATCGTGTTGTAGAAAGACACATCATGACCGCGCACCTGGAATGTTGATGCGGCGTTCGGGAGCACGACCTGAAGCAGGCTGTGCACAAAGGAAAGCGCCTGGCTGGGCACGAGCTTGGCAGCGTTGCGGAAGATGATGAAGAGCTCCCCTCGCAGCTGACTCACCGCAGCCTCCTCCTCCTTACTCATCGCCTCCTCGTGCTGGTCCTCTGGCAGCCCGCCATACACAGACGAGTCCTCCGGGAAGCGTGCAGCCACCGCTACGCCCTGCAACAACAGCAACACGCGTTGGGCAATCGCCGAAACATTGCCCAACGCTCTCGGTCCGCTCGCAGCGGCACACTCCAGTGCTATGCCAGGCCATGAAATTTTGTGGGTCCAGATGCCCATAATGCAAGAAATTCTGGGACAAGAATGGGGGTCAGAACGCAATCTGGGGAAGCACTGACAGCCTCGACCCTTCGGTCACCAGGAAGTGTCAATATGCCCTTGAATTCTCTGTTAGCTACAGCAACCGCTTGTGAAAACGCGGGTGCAAACCTGCAGGACGAGGCAGAGGCAAATCAGGTGACATAGCAGAAGAGCTTGCTAAATCGTGTGATTTTGCAGGTCTTTGGCAAGACAAAGATGATCGCAAACGCATGGATTTAGCTGACAGACTTAGGGATTGAAATCCATACTGGTGAAGCATTGTGTCATAGTCAGCAATCTTTTGGCAACCAAACGTGCCGCTATGTACTTGATTCTCCCGGGTGAGGAAGCGCGTACCTGCAGAATGAGGCAGAGGCAGTGCACACTGTCGGGGGGCAGTTTCCCGAGGCGTTTCTGCTGGTTTTTGAGGCGGACGATGTAGGAGGTCAGGAAGGGCGCGCATGCAAGGCACACCGAGGGGTCCTGGAACTGAAGCGTGCGGAAAACAGAGGGCAGCAGGGACGCGATCATTGCGGACGCCATCGCGCTTGCGCTCGTCACTTCCGCAGACACTTCGGCGCCCACGCCGAGGCCGAGTGCCTGCAGGGCGGGGCACTTTGTTAGCACCGAGTCACTTTTGAGCTCCTACGCCGTCGTGGGGGCGGGGGGGCTTGGGGGTGAGACACACATGCAAAGTATGGCTGTACAAAAGCGTAGTCGGCAGCGCATTTGTTTAATCGAAATTATACGATTAGATATGAAATTCAGCAGTCCTGGTACCAGACGTACGCGTTTGTACAGGCTTGATGCAATCCCAGCAATCGGTTTATGATGGTCCATGCTCCCGCATCCAGATAGAGTCAGCTTGGTCCATGTGATGTGAGTGTCGCTGGCGTTTTCTCGTTCCAGACATCCTACGATGGGTGCTGGGGCAAAGAAATACTATCGTGAATCATAATGAGAAGTTCATTTCTTTGAGATAAAGTGTCTTCTTGTGGTCTCTAGTTTATCATCGCTATCTGTTTCCATCGGCTGTAGCACCGCACAGCATTCAAACCCCGTGATCCACTCAATATTTGGTACACGTAATATTTGGTACACTGCTTGCTCTGCATATCTGTGTCGTGGGCAATTCTAACGGTGCTAACGGTTCTAACGGTGCTAAATTCTGCTGCTACTACGCGGGTGGCGACTTTCATGCAAGTCGTGATGCGCGGAGACCGCACCTCCATGCTGATGATGTGGTTCTCCAGCTTCTTCCAGCTCTCCATGATCTCGCACGCTAGCACGTTGAGCAAACTCGCAAACTTGGCGCGCAGGTCGCTGTCCTCCTGCACCAACCACTATGGTAGCGTGATTGATCAGTGACAGTATATCCCTACCGAAATGACCCGTTTCAATCATGATGCAACTTCTTATACGCATGGACATTGGACATTGGTAACTCCCAGAACTACTCGGCAATCAGTGCTACCATTGCCGTCGCCTGAGGCAAGCGTACCTGGACCACCCTGACATGCCTTATTCAGATCAACACATCTCCACTGCATACGGCTCGTTCATATACTTCCCTCTCGCTTGTTCTCTTGCATCAGCCATTCAGTGATACAGAAAACAGGATGAGATCTCTGACTCAAATAGAGTCCGGGATAGAATGAAGCTGACAAGGGTCATCTCGCACGTCAAGCTGGCGACGACATGGCACTCTCAATCAATACTGGCCCGCAAGCCGACCTGCAACTCAGACCTACGAACCTGGCATGCCAACCGGACTGGCAGGATACGGCTCCAGATGAGGGCTGTCAAGTCTGACAGTTGCTGCCTTTCCATGATAGCACCAACCAGATCATGCACTGACAAACCGGCACTGGGAAAAGTGATAGGCAAGTGCTCATGATCCTCAGAATGCTCAGTGAGCCCAACTCATCACACAAAAGTCACACAGATACTGAACACATGCGCAACTTGAATGACAATCCACAGACAGTGGGATCTTCAAATTTCAGCTAGGCACATGCAGCTGCACAACAACCTCAACACACCTCCGGGGGGCTGTGCCACGCAGCGCACACGGCGACAACATCGAGCTGTTGGACGAGCTTGAGCTTGGCCTGAGGCTCCATGCGCTTGACGAGGATCTCGGCCAGGCACTCCGCAGCTGCCCCCCGTACCTCATCCACGCCCTCTGCACGCATGAGTGAACACTTCAAGTGCCGCAGTCTAGACAACAATTGGTCAGAAACGATACGCAAAGCGGCTCCAAGGCTACCTGATATCGCATTTTTTCTATGTAATTTCCGAATCGAGAAAAGTTTGAGATAGAGAACGGGAACGCGGCACAGCGCAGGGCAACTACTGATTATTGTAGTCTAGATGAATTTTTCATCCAGACTACGATGTGGAACAATGCCGTGTCCCTTTCGCCGTGAAGCATAGCCCCGCCCTCAGCACCCCATCGATGACCGCTCTTGCAAATTGCCGGCTGACTCACCCCAACATCCATTACACCAAGCGGCGCTGCAATGGTGTATATAGAAAGTATAGTAAGTCGCCACGAACGCAGCATTGCTCCTCTCCCGGGACCGCGTGTGGCTAGATTCTCCGCCAACGACCCCAACAATGACCTGCCGTGACAGTCCGATCGCATACCAACATCCGCAACATCCATCTCTTGCTGGGACTCTGTCGCTGGTAGTATGCATGTCGCTACACTCCGATAGTGTGCCAGCAGCGAGGTCCAACCGCCCCCGTGTGTCAATGCAATGATTTGATGTGTGTGAAGCGTGTTAGACAACGTTTGGCAGTGCGTGGGGCGGCTCCTGCCATGCGCCTATCTCCGTCGATATAGGGATGTTCGGCATTCTAGGCCAGCAAAAGTCAGAGTTTATTGCGATGAGACGTGTGACATCAGCAGAGAATAAGGGAGAAGTTGCGAGGGAGGGGAGTGAGAACGATCTGCCTAAGCATCATCCAAGTGGCAACGCTGGATAGACCACGACATAGTGAAAGTCTTTTCCTCATACACTGTTAAATAGACAGACAGAACACTCCAGCTCATGCTGCAAAGCAGCATCAGTCTCGCACTCACAAAGCAACCTCATCATCTCATAACGAGGGAAGCTCCAAAGGTCGTAGTGTACAGCAGATGTCTGACCCAACTGCTGACGTTCAGTAACTAGTAAACGTGAACCGAGGCAGCCATCTGCCTAGTGAGTCATACCCCACCGTACCCAACCTTGGAAGATTCCCGCATAGCTTCAACGTCAGATGCCTATTATGGGCTGACATGATGCCGTATTGCGGCAAGAAACACACCGTTGCTTGTGCCACATCAGAGGATGCTAGCTCAACCCGCTTGTGCGGCAATTGTTAGCAAAGGAAAACTTGTTGCAACTGCCAATTGGCCAACTTTAGCGTTCGTCAGTGCACGTATGCACAGACAAAGGATCACGGGTGGCTTTCGGTTTTTTTATTTGGTAGAATTCAGTCTTTGGACCGCCTGATCTCAGGTGACGGTGACGATCGCACTATTTCCCAATTGGTTATTGGAGTTGCCAATGACCATGAGGATGCGGTAGCGTTGCAAAAAGTTACATCATCATTTCATCACACAGATAATGGCAGGAAATAGACACTAAGCAACAAGGACAGCACATTCGAAGAGATACAGCTCATTGAACGTCAGCGGTCGGAACAAGCAAGCTGGTAATAAACGCGCGGCCGCTGGCACAAGACAAAAGAGACATCATCACCATCATCTCATCATCTTTGTTGTCGACAAGGAGGAACACGCACCGGAGAGGATCGAGAACAGCACTGCGACAAAGTCAGGGTTCGCAACGAGGCTGATGTCCACCCAGTTCGCGTAGCGTTTGACAGAGTCGAGTGCCATCACGGCGATCTCCGGCAGCGCGGTGCGGTACTGCAGAACCAGGCGGCCCCATGCTCGCGCGATGTCGGCGATGTCGCGCTCCCTCAAAGCGTCCTTGAGCGCCATGGAGGCGCGGCTGCCCTCCTCTGAGCGGGGGATGTCCAGGGAGATGACATCCTCGTCAAGCGACGCCAGCACGCGGAGGAACATGTCGGCCGCATGCGGGCCACGCTCGACGCTAGCCACGAGGTCGCGGAACACCGTCGGCCAGCGGTCGGGGTACTCGGCCTGCGCGCGGTTGCTGCGTTTGTTGGTATGTGCCATGGGTGTGTCGTTGCTATGATGGCTGGACACAAATGCACCTGCTAGCAGACAGGGTACTTGGCACGTTCGAGCTGCTGTGTTTGTTGTTGTGTACTATGGGCATGTCGTTGCTATGATGGATGAACATGACTGGACCTGCTGTCTGATGAAACCGTCGGATGCCAACACCAGCATGCCAGTAATGTGACAGGGTGCAATTGGACTTGCCAACGGTCGGGGACCTCGGCATGTCCGCAGCTGCTGCGGCTGTGGGCATGTTTTTAGACATGAGTGGAGCTGGCGACCGGTGATATAAACGTAACACTGAAATGAGTGGTTGCTGCGTGTCACATGAGGTGGTCCTCGTCAGACATGGCATCGCTGGCTCGGAACGAATGCTGCTTAATCAATAGGATTTTTTTTTAGGAAAAAGGGCAGGGATGGGGCGGCAGCTGCAATAAAGATATCATCGTATCGAGCACATGATGATGATTCATCCTTTCACAGCATGAACGCATCCACATGGACGTTGGCACCAAAATTCAAGAACTACTGGGGCATGTGGGGCGGAATGCAGCAATGCAGCAATGCTAGCAGCAAGGGGGCCATGCCTGCACGATGGTGACCAGCAGGTGCGCGACCTTGTTCTTTATGAAAGGCTGCAGGCGCAGCTTGAGAGCCGGCCCCTCGTCCCCCGTCACTGTCCATGCCATCGCGGCCTGCTTGATCTGCGGCCGGCCGAGCCCAGTCACACGTGTGCAATCAACTCCCACAGGTCAGTCACACATGTGTGATGCCCCGAAGCTCAGTACACGTGTAATTCTGTGTCAGCTTACACATCTCCGTCACCCCGAAGCAAATAAACGTAGCGGTTCGCCAGACGCCGAGTTTGCGGGTCTAGCTGCCTGAAGATGCATGCATGTTTGGGGACAGAAAGGGGGGTCGGACTGTGGCGATGCCATGGAAAAACGGCATGTCTGGCTGCAGTGTTTGACTGCACAAGGAAAACTCACGCAAAGCGTCTGGTTCTTGCAAACACACACCCAATGTATTGGCCAGGCACGGGCTATAATGGCCCTGGCCTGGAGAGCTTGAGTCTTAGACTATGCCATTCCATTCGGTAGCAACTGTAGCAACTGAACAGTGAGGATGGAGTTGTCGTCTACGAAGTGGAGCGTCTTGCAGGCAACGAGCTTGCTACCTGGAGATAGAATATGCAGGTGCCATAGAGCTCAGTCACACATTTATCCCATGCTGTGGGATACGATAACCCATAGCTCGGTCGCGCTTTGTGACGATGAAGATGTATCATGTTACTGCACAACCGCATCCTCATGGACATTGGCAACTACTGAGAAATGAGATGATCATGTATCTTTTTACAACACCACCGCATCCACATGAACATTGGTGATGCGCAGACACTGGCCTGCTATGTGTGGGCTGGAAAAGAATCCGGTATCCACCTCTAGGCTGGAAAGTTGTCACGAACCACATAACGTATCTCTGCACTGAAAAGGAGTCACTACAGGTAACATTCCTTACAACAAACTCCAATGCACTGGACAACAGGGATCATACAGCCTCGGAACTGCCACCATTTCGAATTTGTCAGTCATCACGCACTCGTTACAATGGACAGAAGCATACACTGAACAACTTGCTGCTAATCGTTCCGTTCTAACACATGTTGCCTGCACCCGCATAATGAACAACAGTTCTTGTGAAATGTCACAATTCAGGTAACGAGCTGGTTGCCACATGAATCAGAGTAGCTCGAAAGCCATTCAGTTGCAAGGGACGCACCGACACTTGAGTGGCCTGTGGCAAATTGGCATACAACTTGCCTGCAGGACCCACAAGCTGCACAGCAGACGCAGCCCTTGTCAGCACTGCTCAAGGCGGTACCAAAGCGTGCGATGATTGCATGGTCTGCCAGATCTGGAAAAGTGGGAAACCACGACATTGTGCCTTGAAATTCAGCACTTCTGAAACCAGCAAACGGTTTGTACAGGAGTACGTACATGAGCGCAAGATCAATCTGGCAGTGGGTGACCAACGTTCACCAAGGAACCCAAAGCACATGGACAGTTTGGCCAGTCAGTGAGCAACGATCTATGATGGCATTTCCTGCTGTGCAATCTGGTCTCCAAGTAATGACAGTTATACAGCCGTTCTCCCAATGGAGAAGCATTCTGTATTGCATCCTCCATCAACGACAGTGCCATCCAGAAAGCATGGACAGCTGATGAGGCTGTCAATAGGATTGGCATTGCCTCAATAGAAACGGGGCAGTGCTTTGAACGATACGCTAACAGAGCAAGAATGAAATGATTTCCATCCTTGGTAGACCAGGGGCGGTGCATTGCCACTGGACAAAACGACACGTGATCGGTCCAAGGATGGTGATGTAGCCTTGGCCGAGTCCTACATGGTGGGATTTCACCGCACAATGCCCTGCAGAAGTTTGAATGACGTGTTATAGTATGCCATTTTGCAGTGATTGTACCATCTCCTGACTTGGTCCTACTCCCGTGCTTTGCACAACTTGAGACTCATGTTTCAAGGTAGCTCGTAACTGACTTGCAAAGAGCAGCACGGTGGAGGCATGACCCAGCTCACCAATCCAATGACTAGTACGTAATTTTCAGCTCCTGGAACAAGATCATCGTGCTTATGAAACCAACTCTGTATCGCCTTGGGGCAACACACACCTGCTGAAGGGACTTGAGGCACCAGAATTGCACTTCATAGTGCTCAGTACTTGAAAAAAACTCTAAACAAGCTTTCCAGTGACCTTCCTGCTGCTGTTGCTGCTGAAGGTAAGTCCTGGCTCTCTCCTGAAGGTACCAAGGAGTTAGCAAGCCTGCACCCAGCACCCTCCAGGTTCCGTGCACGTCCAAGCAGCTCAGGCACCGCACCTTCAGAGGTAAATCGCTTGCAACGCTTTGGTCGAACTCAATGAGCACTGCACGCTCGAAGTCTTCCATGAGGTGTTCTGCAAGGCTGAGTCATCGAGCGACTCAACCCTGGCACGCAATACCTGCTTACTCAGACAAGTGGCAAGATAACAAGCGAAAGCTTTGATGCTTTAACGTTATGAACTGTTGCGTGACATGTGTTGGAATGCGGCCCAGCTCGGGATCCAACGAAGACGGTTGAGTGCTAAATGAAGCATCACCAAGTTCTGGTGCATGTGCATCCCACACGTTGATTCACACGAAATACATGCTCAAATTTGCACACTGTGCTTCTCATGGGATAGTGTCTGCGTTCGCACACTTATGTTCTCATTAGGCGCTTTGTCATGACGACGATGCCTATTCCGGGTCTCGGACCGAGATGTTAAAAGCGAGATCCCAACGACGTTGTCAACGTGCTGGGGAATACAGACGTTCATTAAATTAAGAGCAAGGTACTTTTCTTTCGGAGTGACAGTCTCGTAATGGTTTCAAGCTACTAAATGCACCGCCCAGAGCTCACTTGCAATAAATCAGCTCAGAGCTTTGCGTTGATTTGTCACTCTCCATATAGTAGGAGGGAGGCACCTGCAGCGCTCGCATGCCAGTCTTAACATGGACGGGTTACAGAGAGCAACGCGATCTTTAATTGCCAGGACGATGGACAGTGCCCATAGGACACCG
This sequence comes from Nuphar pumila, assembly GCF_984573655.1. NCBI lineage: Eukaryota > Viridiplantae > Streptophyta > Magnoliopsida > Nymphaeales > Nymphaeaceae > Nuphar > Nuphar pumila. The sequence goes on along the minus strand of NW_028323897.1, from coordinate 10,248 downwards.
ACCTGCGCGTCCCGGACGAATGACTTTCGACGCTTTCAGCCGTCGCAGAGACAGGCAGAACCGTGCAGCTGATGCTGCAAAGCAACGAGAGAATGAATTCGTTACATAGAAAGGGGTCCACGGCTCAGGCTGGAAAGAGTATCGGTCTTGCTATGGCACTAGGAAAGCGACGTCGAGGAATGTCTGTGCAATGTCTGTGTTGGGACAGTCATGCAAGCATTGCCACCACACGAGCCAAGGAACAGCGAGCACGTCAGGATATCAAACGTTGCTCTACACAGGCCAATGCTGAGTACGCGTCAGTTACGATCCATCCATGTCCACCGCGGTACAGACGCAAAAGAAGCGAGGCCTGCAAATTTGAGGCCTGCCTCGCATTCCGTGCAATCAGCCTACAGATGCCTGAGTGGTGGGGCGCAACATCTAGATTGGCAACGCCTCAGCACGCAATCAATCAATGAATCAGTCGGAAACCACGCCAAAGACACGCGCTGCACCGACAGGGACATGTCCAGGGGGCTACAAACTCCCTTCACGCACTGGCAGCTGCACCGACCCTGCCAAAGAGGAAGCTGTATGCGAGCGCCACGAGCACCGCGCCCGCAAACATGTTGCCGAGCGTGACGGGGACCAGGTTGTCGAACACAAACTCGGCCCACGTGACTGGAGCGCCGCAGAAGATACCACAGGGGATGATGAACATGTTTGCCACCGAGTGCTCGAGGCCGATGGCCACGAAAGCGGAGATAGGAAAGAGCACCGCAAGCGCCTTTCCCGGGAGCGTCGTTGCGGCAGTTGCTGTGTACACCGCCAGACACACGAGCCAGTTGCAGAGCGCGCCTCGGATGAACGCCTGCACAGTGACACTGTCAGTTTTGGAGTTAGACTGGGCTAGCAACTCATAGATAGCTCCCATCACCTAATCCATGGCGCACGCGTCGGGCAAACCTCCGCCTCAAATACACCTGAGGCGCAAGTGGTACTACCAACAGAGTCACTACCAAGAAGCAATTCCTGGAGGCTTGTTTCACTGTAACCTATTAGGTAGGGCCAGGGTGCGTGGGTTGAGACTGCTCTCTGTTAGAAAGGCGCCCCCTCGAATCGAGGGGTTAGTAGTTCGAATCTTGGCGCGTAGGTAGAACCCGAACACCAGGCATGCCGCCATCCCTTGCCACCCTGTAAACGTGGACCTGGATGCCTGGTGGTGACAAGGGGATTTCCGGATGGTTGCCCCCTTGCAACTATTCCCACCTAACTGTTCTAGGTACCTCTGTTCCGCCCCTCGTACGCTTGGTCGTCAGGGTGCGCGTGGCCGAAGCTCGATTGTGTATGGCTTGATACCCGATGGGTTCACTTTTTTTATTGAACAAGCACGAACGTAACACATGGCAGACAATTCTTTGTCCGAAAAAAACACTCGGATGCAACCGTTGCATCCGAGACATGCAGTCAACCCAGCTTTCCGACATCCTTGACACTAGCGCCAACTCTGTGGGTTACTCTGGCTACCCAACGAAGATAATCTGCCCGATATGGGATACCGACACTTACTGTTCACGGCCTGTCATCAACCACTGTCGACCACAGTTGTCGAGGGATGTTCACAGCGTGCATGCCTTGCCAGCCTGCGACACACGTCACTTCAACAATAAACACACACCTGCATCCAGGGCAGCGAAGTCTTGGCAGCGGCGGCGACCTTGGGAGCCACAGCAGTTGCGAAGAGGCCGCTTTGGGCAACGGCGAACGCCAGCAGCAGGGCGCCCGCCAGATTCCCCAGATAGCTCCACACCCAGTTCTTTGTCAGCTGCTGCACACTGGCGCGGCCTTCCAAAACAGCTGCAGTGACCAGCGCGGTGTTGCCGGTGAACAGCTCACCTCCTGCACGCAGTCCTCGCCTGGGAACAGCACTGCGCAGCGAGGGTGGCAATTGAGATTGCAAATGTCCATGAGACCGATGCAGTTGACCTCCCATATGTTTCTTGCAGCTTGGGCTATGTGCCAGATTAGCCTGCGATATCTGACATGTGCTTGGTAGGTTGACAACTAATGTGTGCTACGTTGAACCAGGTCTCCTCAGCTTGCCAACTCAAAGCAAAGTCGAATGAAACGAGTTACTGCCGAGTGCGCAGGGCTAGTGCATAGCTGTCCAGGTGAAACGCCCAGCTTTATCTGCAGCAGCCATAAATCAGGTGCGTGTATGTACTAGCACAAGGTGAGGCCCACAGCGTTAAATTGCACAGCTCTAGGTACCCTGCTGATCCCAAATTGCTGAGTAATCAGCCCTTGGCAATATCCGAGAGATGCAGCGAGAAGCTTGGGATGTTAAGTTTGCTGAATCTCTCGAAGATGACCATGCACTATTTGAGGCAGTGCGCTAGCTGCCCAAGAAGGAGGATGGTGGCCATACAACTTCACATCATGCGACTGAATTTGAATACAACCATGCGGTTATCTCGAGATATTTCTGACACGCGTGAGTTGGAGAGAATGGGGCGCGTTTCAATGCTGGCCTTGAAGCGGGCGTATCACATTGGTGTATGGATCCCAAGTACTACTTGGAGTTGCCAATGTGCATGCGGATGCGGTAGGGTTTCAATAAGATACACCGTAATCAATTATTTCAGAGCATGGGAAGACGCGCCTGCCAGGAGCACGAGCAGGAGCCCGCATGGAAGGCCGAACAGCCCTGCCACGATCTTCTGCAAGCCAGGGTTGCTGGCAGCCAAGCCCGGGCAGGCGCCGCCTACAGATAGCATTAGAAGAGATCCCAGCCCAATGTAGCCGCCTGCCAGTACGCCCATCACAAACGTCTGAAGAGCAAGCAAAGACACATCAGTCGGCAGCCTCGCGAGGCGTACGTGAGCCAGCAATACCAGTGTTGTACTTCGCCAGGCAGTTTGTGTTGTGAGTCTGACTCCCTGAAAATTCATCATTCGATGTGGAAACAAGGTGCGAACCCCATTCTGGCAAAGCACCAACATCATCGTCACTCTACCACGGAAGCCTGCCCCAAAACAACAAAATTCAGCACGGCAAAGCAGTAGCATCGCCACATACAACCCATATGCCACGGTAAGGATTCAAGTTGTTCAAGATCATTTCGTTGCTGGGACATAGATGAAGCGACCCACCCCAACGAGTTGAGCGGCTTGGCCCCTATCCACCCAAACACCCCCCAACCCATAACAGCCGACGGCTCGTGGACGACTATGGCTTCGGTGCGCGAATCGTGGGTAAACTTGTCGGTTCGCATGCCCAAGCCAAGTTTTTGTCTGTCATCGAACAGCCTGTACAAAAGCGTATGTCGTATACGAGGAGTGCTGATTCCCAATATCCAAAAAAGTGTAAGCGTGCGAGTCCAACAAATGGGCAGCCGGCTACGCTTTTGTTAAGCCCTGGTCATCGCTTGTTCCCCAGCTTTCTACCGAGGCATGAGGCCAAAGCCCGTTTGGAACGTCCCCGTTGCAAAGAGGGGGAGGTTGGCATGGTAGCTGATTACCATGTGTATCCTTCATTCTGGTTGATACCAGCTGATTCGCTACGGCGCCCTTCTGTCAGGGTTCGACGCTTGCTCTTGTACAGGCAAGTGCTGTGACATCCAACCCCATCCCCTCCCTCTGAGCCCGCTGGGACATGGCATGGACCCTGGATGGTTGATGGCTTCCAATGCTTATCTGCCACCGTGGTGCAACCAGGTGTGAGGCGAACAACGCCTGCAATATTGTATGCTCAGTGAGCGGGCATCTTTAAAAAGCATAAGATACATAAGTATTTTGAGCGTCCACACTGGTTACATAAAGTGCACTCTGGAGGTTTGGCAGAGAGTCTTGGTCCACGCAGTTGCTTGGTGTTGTTGAAAACACAAAAACAATAGGTAATTGCTTTCATTGTGGCATGAGGCCATACAACACATCGAACAGTGTGGCTCCACATACGGTAGCAGCAGTGCCTCTGAGAACAGCCAGATAATCCAGTAGACATGGGGACGCTCGTGCGGGCATTGGAACGAAAGGCATTTGCTGACCAGTGACGTTGCAACACACCTTCGTAGCAGCAAGTCCAGCTTTGCTGACGCCAGCGTCCACATTCTTCTGATATGCCAGTGGGGGTGGCGAGAGGGGAACGGGGGCAGGGGGCATTGTGGGCAATGATGTTGTGTCTGTCTGACTGAGCGCAGTGACAATTGCCACGGCACCACCATTGCCGGAACTTCGTGTAGCTAAGCGTCGTGCCCTGGGCCAGGCATTCCCTGGACGACCCGGCGCACCCTTCGACAACGTTACGCGCTGCATGTTGACTGGCTTGCAGAGTGTGACTAGGTCCCAAGTTCACAATCGGCCACTCCACCAGCTACCAGTTCGCTGCATGGTTGCGGCCTGTCAGCGACCCCAACCGACGCGATTGGCGAAGCAGAAGTGCTACACAACTTGTTGGATGACGAGCGACTGTATCTCATACTGAACGCGTGTGATTCAATATCTCATGAATGGCGGGGCTTGCAGCGAAGTGTGGATAACGCTGGCACACTGTGCGACCGCAGGAACACAAGGCAATCACATGCCAGCATTGCCGCTGTACGCCGGCAAACACGGTTAGCTTCGAGGTTCTGCGCAGCCGAAGGATGGTTTGAATGCTTCACCAAATTCAAAGCATGAAGCTTGTATCCCATGTATGAACCTGGGTGATTTCCCATGTATGATGAGTGTCCCAGTCCGCAAGGTAGCACCCTGACGTCCCAGCCTGGGACCCAGGCAACAATGCGAAACACAATCAAGCCACTCATTCAGCGAACGAGTTGTCCGATGACGTAAAGATAAATGTAATCATGTTGGTGCTGGGTAATAGCATGTCGCGTGCTGCTGGGTAATAGCGTGTCGCGCTCTTGTGCGTTTGAATGCGTACCTGGTTCAAGGACGACGCAACCCGTTAGCAATATCAAACAGTAAAACGGTGGAACAGCATGCACATTTCTCGAGGTTGTCAGGGCTAATTTGGGTCACGAATGCGTACTAGGCAAAAGGGAGGCCGTGCTGGCTATGGCGAGTGGCTGCGACTTGGCAGGGGTCAGGGTCCCGATTGCCACTGGGGACGCTCCCGTCGAGTAACGACTGGAGCGGTCCCACACGTCCGGGCCTGCTGGATCAAGCTATGCCAATCGAACACGCATAGAGCAAGTAAACGCACGGAATGCGTGTAACGTCTTCGGGGAAGTACCCACGAGGCCGCTGGGACCGACACCATGTCTATCCCGATGCACAACATCGTCCTTCGTAACCGTATTGAAATACATTCCTTAGACGGAATCATGTCCTCCTCGCGAATCGGACCTTGTACATACATGCGTCCACTAATGTGTACGGTGAGGCGCGGAGCAAAGCCGTGTGCCGCTCGCACGCGTCGATGTATTTCTGCACATGCTTTGCGCTTCGGAGCTTCCAAGCTGCAATTGGCAGTGTCACTAACAGTGCATCTGTGTCACAGACTGTGGGACCATGACATGGTCCATGTTTCGGTGATAACAATCGCGCGAGATTCTCATGCAGACAGACACGCATGCATCCCACCCATGGCATGCCCATGCCATGCACCATCCGCACGGGTCAAAGGCTATTTGTGGCGAATGGTCCGTTGCGCTCTGCAATGCCACATTTGTGCTCGTTTTGCGTTGATTCATCTGCAGGTGACATGACAGGTTAGCCGACCATGTTGAACTTTGCTGGAGAGCAGCTTCAAACTCGCACAGAACTACACAACGCGGTAATCTCAACCCCATTGTGACAATACAATATTATTTGGGTGCGTGTCCCCTAAGATGCAACTACTTGGCTTCTGCTGTCGTATCTGGGAACGTGGGAATGCCATGTACTTGCACAAACTGCGTGGAAGCGTGTCTCTTCAGCAATAAGACAAAGTCAACATTGACAACAATTGCATAACACTATTGCCAGAGCATGGCCTCTCCCAACCAGCCATTCATTCTTTGGAAGAGGATGCACGTGGTACGTGGGAATAGTGCGTCATATGCGCGCCCATGCGCCTTCCTCCAGAAATAGGACGTCATTTATTATCAGGTTGCAAGTGTATTGTGTATTGGGCCATTGCCGGTAACAATTTTCTGTGTGGCCACGGTGTCCAGCGACACTGGCGGTGTGCAGCATGTATGCTCGAGTGCTGTGTATCTCATCCGTGTAACATTTCATGTCCGTCCGGCGTATGATATTCGCATGGAAAGATAGAAATCCCGCCAGTTCGATGCTATCTTTACCAATTTTGCAATATGTGCGAAGCTTCAAAATCGTGGTATTCGCGCACGCTATTCCATGCCGTGCTGCTTGTGCAAGTAATTTTCTCGCCTAATCTGCTTGCAGAGATCGCCAGTTGAATTGATATACATTTTGGCAGCAACCAGGTGCCTGGACTGGGACGGTGCTGTGCGGTAGGAGACCATGGACCTGCACGAAGCACAAGTAGGGTCCTAAATTGCCATGGTTCTTATGTTCATTTATGTTCATGCTTCGGTGTCTTGATCATTTGGTAGTGCGCCAATGATACCCATCTCGACAAAATGTTTCTCCGATACGGTCTAGGAAGGATGGAAGCGTACGACCATGTTTTGCAATCGCCGTGTTTGGGCGAAAGAGATGAGATTGAAAGCACCATCCACAGAGAGCACTGCGTCAATCCCCTCATAGCAGTAGTTCCGCAAGTTCAATTTCGTTTGCTCTAAAATAGTAAATGTTGTTTCCAGCACGGATGAAGAGCAGGAGCAACAAGTACACCACATCTGCAGTGATCACAAGATGTCAAGATTGATGGCCTCTCTTTCAGTGACTAGATTCAGTCTCTAGATTAACGATCTGTGTCTTCTTGGGCTTCACGCATTTGGGGTTTGAAGACAGCCGCATTGACAGTGGCTTTGGCAGCCCGTATTTCCGTGTGTCGAACCGCCGTTGTGCACCAATATATTTATATTGATGTTTCTACTTTGACATTAACAAGGTTCCCATCACGCTGTTCAGTGCATGCATGACCATTTGAGGGAGCTATGCGTATGCCACCCATCCAGATAGAGCAGGGGCGCATTCTCCAGAGCGAGACGCTAGAAGAGATAAGCATTTCAGACATGTGATTATGGTCTTCACTATGGCCTCTGATTGGGCTTGTGACGTACTTGAGAATGCGGGAATGTGCGTGCGGATGGAACAGGGTTTCGCAATTTGTCGGACAGACGATCCAAGGAACCAAGGAACTAGTACAGAGTCTACCATTGGTTCCCACAAATAGGTCGATCGCGCATCTTTTTGTCCTCAATTTCTGCATGCCCTGTTGCATTACCACGAAAAGATACCCCCAGGAAATCATACACGGCCAAGATGCCTTTCGTACAAATTTGGGCGAGCAAGAAGCACTTAATAGTCAAAGCTATGCGTGATAGACACCACATTACGATAATAATGCCAATGTAAAGCATGTGGGTGCAAGCTGTGTTGCAAACCGTGAGACTGCCCTGGACCCTTGAACTGCGGTAACTCAGTTGCAAAAACGAGTGCTGCCACGCAATTATCGCACATGCAGGCTAAGCCTATGAACATGATGTACCATGTCCATCTCGGTTTGTATGTGGCATGAACACAGAATCTGCCCGCAAACCTACTCACTGCAGCTCTCGCGTTCACAAAAGTGTGCAATACGCCTGCTCGATGGTACCTGGCAACACCAACCAATCAAGTGGATGCAATGAATTTATGATAGAACTGACGCGGATATCAGTATCACTGATATCCCTGCAGCACTCTGCACTTACCAAGTGCGCGCCATGCGTTTGGCGGGACCGAACTGTGACACACGTGTTGAGTCGTTCGGTGATTTTCCGTTCACTCTGCAGTCAGCTGAGGAATCCGTGTACGAAAAGTACCATGCGATAGGTTGCAACTCTGCATGTTGCAACTCTGCTATGATGATCCATGACACTCATGCAAATATGATCTGATCCTGACCTGTCCACGCCATTCGTTGCAGAAGAGTTTGCGGCTTGGTGTCAGTGGATACATATTTGGTCAGGTATGCCCAATCAGCTTGTCTGGCATGCAACGGCTGCGCGAAACCACAGTCTCGATTTCAATAGTCTGCTTAGGACTTGTGAAGCCCCACAATTGCCTTTGCGTGCGGCACTAAAAGCACCAATTACTCTTGTCTTGCGGTGGTAATGTGTTATGCGAGGCGCTGGTCCCTCGCTCTTGCGCCACACATGGTACCTTTGAAATGGAAGCAATTAAAAAGTACTCTGCGTTGCACATGCATGCGTTGGCAGGATGTTGTGCGTAGGGTATTTCGCTCATTACTACTGTCTGTCCGTTTTAGGACGGTGCTGTTCAGCTCACATATCTGCCACAGCATTCCATCCCGCTTGCCTTGTGGCTGCTTCTTGATATTTTCACTTTTCAATGCGACTTTTGATGAGTGGCATGCATGATGACACGGAACGACTGCTAACATGTATGGTAAAGGTGTGCGTCACCGTCACGTTATGGTTATGCTAGAGAAGACGAGGCATGCACAGAGCATTGCAAATGTACTATGCAGGAACTTACGCATGAGTTGATAAGCGTCCTGGTATGCACTTTTTACAGTCGCGTTGATTTCGATATGACACACGGTTCTGGTGGTTGATTACCTGACCCGTGCTGGCATACAATTCCTCAAGTCTTACCAGTATCCCAAAGTGATAGCAGCAACGCATTAAGCGTTCAATTCCTGCCAATGTTCGCTGTGGTTTCACCCAGGCGAAATTTGTCACGTGCGCATATTCCGTGCCTCGTTATCTCCAATTCGCAGCAACATGTAAGAACTCGAGGCGCACCGCTGCAGTGAGTAGGACTATGTGAGAGGCGTTGGCGAACACATTATGGCGACGTGGACTCAGCCGCGGACTGAGGTTCCGCGGCAGCCCACGAACTCGGGCCAGGATGTGCACGAGGATCCTGTGCACCGTGTGTGCAGCATCTGCGGGGTGTCTAAGCCGCTAACAGCGGAGCACTTTTACGTGGACCCCCGAGACACTCTCTGCAGGTGGGAGCAGTGCAAAATGTGCCTCGTGCGCGTTTCGAAATGGTGCAGGGCAGGCTGGTCGCGGAATGACGCCATCGAGGTTGTGCGTTCAACCCTGGGCACAGCACCCTCGCCCAGCAGCAGCGAGGACAGGGCAGACAGCACACAGCTGCGCGACGACGCCCCGCATGGCATCGAACAGACAGCAGCAAACGGAGACCACGCAGAAACACCCCTGGAGCGCAGAAAAACACCCCCCTCGCAGCCGTCCGGCAGCATGGACGGCGCCCGCGGGTCCTCTGCGGCAAAGTCTGAGCAGCCGGCGTCCCCCGCCAGCAGTGAGCGCTGCGGCAATGGCCCAATCCCAGATGACCAGCAGCGTCCCTCAGCCCCTCTCAACCCCCCCCCGGTCGCCCCCCCACCTACGGCGCCTCCCACAGACGAGGGCCTCTCCATCCAGCTCTCCGACACTCGTGCGTGGCCAGAGCACCTCCACTGCCGCGAGATTGCAGCCGTCATCGCGCGCGCCAACCTCCCCCTCAGCAAGCGAGCCCTTCTGCTCGACGCCCTCGCGACCCTGTCCGACAATACCGTGCAGCTCACGCTGCTGCAGGCACCAGCGAGCGCTGTAGGGCGCAGCGCGGCCCCCGCCGATTGCCCCCGCAAGCGGAAGGCATCGGACGCGCCGCGCCAGCATGACGACACGGAGCTGCTTGCCCCCCAGGGCCGTGCGGGGCAGCCGCCGCCGCTGCTAGCAGCCCTCACAGCCGCCGCTGAGGCGCGGGGGCAGGCCCACAGTGCGGGCGGGGCGATGGATGCTGCCTTGCTGCGCAATGCTCAGCACCTCCTTGCGTCGCGGGGGCACTTGCCCGTGGACTGCAATGGATGGGCCGAGCCAGCAGCGCACGACGCAGGCGGGGACGTCGTCTCATGGCTGCGCAACGTCGCGGCCGACTTGCAGACAGGGCTGCACGGCGGTGGCCAGGGCAGACTGGGTCAGGCTGCCGATCCAGTCAAGATGCTGGTGGACGCAGCTTGCGCAGGCAAGCGGAGCCATGCCGAGGACGCCCTCAAGTACGGCCGCCGCTCCCCCAGCCCCAGCCCGCGTGGTAAGGCGCCCACCAGCCCTTGGAGCGGCGCGCTCGTCGACGCGGCCCTGGGTGGAGGAGACAGGACAGATCGGCCACCCCTCTTCGG
>NW_028323896.1:0-23767 GCF_984573655.1 Nuphar pumila | reverse complement strand
GTGCATCGGTGAACAACCACGCAGGCTTGCACCATATCTGTCAAATTTGTCCTCTGTTCGGGCTCGTACTATCATGAGCGCTAGGAGTGGTAAGCTGTTTGCCCTACGAAGCCGACTTCAAAATCAGACTTACGAGTTTGTGGATCCCGTACAGTATCACTGCAAGGACTGCGATGAGCATTTGGGGGATGCTCACACAGGTTGTGTTCACTGTACCGTGGATTGTCCCATCTTGTGGCCAAGAATAGACCAATTTCTTGAAACGGTTGGAGGTCTTGGATTACAAGGTGGGAATTTGGCAACTAAATTGGAATCTCTGTTGGAGTTGATCTCCTGACAAAGATTTTGAGTGTGGGTTGCGACGATCTCCCAAAGGAATTGACGGGTCGTTTTTGGTCAGCCGTGGCTGACCTCCTTTCTTGCAGGGTACAGGACGAAGAGGATGAAGACATGTCAGGTCAGGTTATGGTAAGTCAGGCTGGTCCAGGTACGCTTGCCTCAGGTGATGGTAATGATAACTCTGATTCCCAAGTAGTTCTTGGAGTTGCCAATGTCCATGTGATGCGGTAGTGTTGTAAAAAGATACATCATCATCACACACCAACTCGATGCGCTCTGAGGTCAGCAGTTGCCACAGCTCGCGCAACTCAGCCATCATCTCCGGCGAGCGCGTGCACAGCCCGGACAACGCCGCCACCACGGCCATGTTGTCCTCGTGCACCAAGATACACTTGTCGGCAGCGTGCTCCCGAAAGCTCGTGAGCGCGAGGCGAACAGCGCGGAGCTCCTTCAGCGTGTTGTGCGCGGGCGAGGCCACCGGCCAGAAGCCGTGGGCGTGGAACATCGAGTTGAATATTGCACTCCAGCCATAGCTGCTGCTGTCAACATGCAGCTCCGCCTCCGCTGACGGCAGCTCAATGGGACGACCATTCCAGCGCGGCGGCAACTGTGCCCACCACTGCAAGTCCTTCACCGCGCAATGGGAGAGCCGCACGCGGCTCGACCAGCTGGTCTTCGTGATCAAGGCGTCGTAAAGACTGCGCTGATAGAACCGCGCCGGCAGCACTGTCAGCTGCACAGACACTGCCTTACCGCAAAGTGCGGCCAGATCGCGCACGCGGACCATGCGCGCTGACTCGGACGCCTGGCACAAGAGGTTGCGAGCCGCGTTGCGGATGGCATTGCGACGACGCTCGTCCACGCGGAAGACGCCCCTGCGTGTATCTACCTCTAGCCCCAAGTGCACCAGGCACTGTGTCGGGGCCCACACGCACTTGCTGTCATTCCAGCACAGTCCCAGGCTAGACAAGAGCTGCTTCGCTGCGAAGGCCGCGCTGGCCGCCGCCTCCGGGCTGTGCGCGATGAGCAGGAAGTCGTCAAGGTATGGAAGGACCCGCAGAACGTGGCGGCGGCGCTTTTTGCGATGCCCTGCCCACCCATCGGCTGGCGTCGGCGTCGCCATGTTCCGCAACGCTTGAACCACCGGTCGCATGAGCTTCGTGAAGATGCGCGGGCTGGCCGTCCAGCCAAACGGCAGGCCGACGCAGCGATAGCATTCCCCATTCACACAGAACGTGAAGTATTTACGATCTTCCTCCTTGATGGCAAGATGGTAATACCCGTCCTGCAGATCGAAGCTCACCATCCAGGCATTGCGCATTGCGAAGCGGCGAAGGGACTTGATTGTCTCGTATTGCACTGATTGCTTCACACAGTGCGAGTTGAGCCACCGAAGGTCCACCACCAGACGCCAACCGCCGTTCTTTTTGGGAACGAGGAAGGCACGAGACACAAACCGCTCGTCCAGCGCATACTCAAGACCTCCAACCAAGAGAAGGCGCGACACCAAGGCGTCCCAGTCACTCGCCGCGTCCGGCGGCACCGCACAGCTGCCATGATGGAACGGGGCGGGTGCCTTGTCCGCCCAGTGTTATGTGAAGACGTCGCTAGACGTTTGTTGAGTCATCCTCGATAGGGAATCAGATAGCAGCAATGGGAGGTCCAGGGTTCGGAGGTCAGTCTCCTACGGGAGATGCCTGGAGACACTATCAGAATATATCACGTATCAGGGACTTCGGTCAGGACTTCTTTCAGGTGAAGGGTGTTTGGTCCCATTGCTGAACACCCCTATCGAGGTTTACGTTGCAGACGTAGGAACCCCTACGTTTTCCACATACATCTGTAACATTTGGCTCTCGTACAGGGATTGTTGTGGAATTCACGTTCATGTCAGAGGCGGTATTGGCCGCGGCTCGCAAGGCCTTGGGGGACAGCGGGATTTCGACCGCTCTTCATGGGTACGTCTCGTTCAGGACCTTCCGGTCATTCATGATGAGCTTCAGCTATATCGGCCAGGTATTATCCACGGCCTTCAGAATTTTCATGAGTACTGCTTGACTCTGCCAACTTCAGAGCCAGCCGAGGACGCAGCAGGGCGAGCCTTGATGCTGGTGGCAGAGCACAAGCGTATGACGCGTGTCTTAGCGACACTTCAGCAACTCACGGGAGTCCATCTCGATTTGGTGATGTAGACCGCACGACTGGCAAAATGTACAGTCTCAGGCCTAGAGAAAATGCTCTCTCTGGAAGAATTTCAGGCACCCGAACCAGGAAAAGAAAGGGATGCATTACGTCAGTTAGTCATGGCTTTCTTCCCAGAAGCCATGGCAGAGACGCTGGCGGATCATGGGCTGACAAGCCACCTCAAGGATTCAGATTTCAGTTGGGAAAATTTCATGGCGACAGGTGCAGCCTTCGCGTCGAATTCAGTGGAGGCAGCAGACATCGAGACAGCCTTGCTTCAGTCAGGGGAGTGCGGACAGGTGGGCATTATTACCCAGATAGCCGTCTCCAAAATAACGCAGGCAATGTTCGAGTTGTTACCACCTTCAGGACGGGTACTTTATGTAGCCGTCACCAAGTTCATCGGGGGTAAGGATGCCATAACTGCAGCAGCCCGGCATCGCCTCCATCATAGGGAGGCAACTCCGTCACGCAACCTGTTACGCCTCCTACAGCAGACAACGGAGGATGCCCCTCAGGAGAAGGTTGTCCTCCCCGAGGGCACTGAAAACCCGCTGAATCTCCACAGCGAGCGATGCTTGACGCTGAAACTGGGGTGCCCGCTGATGCTCCCAAGCTCCGTAATTGGAGACCTCGGCATGAAGGCGCCAAAGCGTGCTGAACACTGAAAGCTCCAACCGAACAAGAAACTGAAACCTGTAGACCCAGGTTTGAGTTTCTCGTTCGGGGCCACCCTAACCGAAGGTGCTATCACTGACCAGCTCCTGAATGATTCAAAGCCCGTACTCTCAGCATCAGACGGCATGCGATTTTTGAAATCCCAAATGCGCAACCTCAAGAGTAATTTCAGAATGCCGAAAGCTGGGAGTGCTCAGCAGGTGTGGTTGAACTGGTTCACCACCGTTGAGAATTTTCATGTTAACATGTTCCCTGCAGTCCCCCATCAAGTTGTCATAGAAAACCTAATTACGGGCATTTCAGACGATGACGTCAGAATATATGGGTGGAAGGCTCGTTGCGAGCGTTATGCACTCGAACGAAAGCCTGCAGGGATTTCAGAATTTCTGTCGCATATCAGGGGGCAAGTGCTCAGCACCGGCCCGGCCCGCAAGGCAGCCTGGGAAGAATTGCAGGCCCTTGACAGCGATTATACGGAATTATCGGGTCCCGGCGCCCGGTCCAACAGGACCGACGACGCGTCCTTCTCGGACGTCGTTCGACGACTCGCACAAGACAGGCCAGAGTTGGCGCCCCCTTACCTCAGGTTCCGCGTGGGGCTCACGCCAGCCATGTCTCAGGCCCAATGCATGAACGCAATTGATCAAGGCGCGTGCATATTATGTCAGGGGCATCACGCCTACAAGCGTTGTCCGCTCTTCAAGAACGAGCACAAGGCGGCAGCACTGGAATGGATGAGGGCGTACAGCACCGCACGGCAGGCTGCACGCAATACGCGCGCGGCCGACGCGGAAAAATGAGGGTGCGGGGGGGAGCCGGCACCGTCAGTCATGTCAGCTCCTCCGGGCAACCAACAAGGGGCTTCCACATCAGGTCCCAGGTGTGCCCTCAGGTATTCAGATGATGAGTTGTCACAATGGTTGAACGTTTCAGCCCTTACTCAAGATGTTATATTGTGTCTATGAGGCAAAGACCCTTATGACTCACATACAGCTCTCAGACATATGTCAGGCATAGATAAGGCTGGCCACAATATTCAGTTGGAGTTGCCCATGTCTTTGAGGAAGCATAAGGCATTTACTCCGTGGTTGGTGGAAGGGAGTACTGTAAACAGGCCCCACACTATCAGTCCTTCATCTCATGCATCAGTTGTCATGTCATTCTCCCCAAAGCCTCCTCCTCATGTTCAAGAAAGGGGTGCTTTTCTCCATAAGACGAGTTTCGATATGAGAATCGGGGGAGCAATGGTCAGAACTTTGTTGGATTCAGGAGCCAACGTAAGTGTTATCAGCAAGAAGTTTCTCACACGATTGGGAATTTCTTGGAAGTCAGGTAACTCCACAGACAGTGTGGGGGGGATTGGGGGTTATGTCAAGACCCATGGGACTGCTCCAGTCTCTATCAAGTTGGGTAAACACCACCCAATCCACACCTTTCAAGTCATGCCAGGAGCTCAACATGGGTATGAATGTATTATAGGGGATGACTTTTTGCACCCTTACAATATATTCCTTGAGTATCACGATACTGTCATAAAGGCAAAGGTATTTGGTGGCACAGACAGAGAGTATGTGGGCTTGCAGCGCAAGGTGGCTGCACCCATACGAGAGCCCCAAATATGCACCATGCAGAAACAGACAGATCACCAGGCACAGCCAGGTTCATGGAAAGAATTCAAGAAGCTACGCAGGGAAATTGAGCATGGTACTCGAGTAGCTTACAGAATACATCTCCTTCAGAAAGAAGTGGTAGATGTTCGGGAGGGACGTAACGATAACCCAGTTCGGTTTTCACGGACCGCTCATGAGGGTCGTGGGTGTGAGGATAACCCTGACAAGGTCGCTCAGCGAGACGACAACCCTACCAGGTTGCCGGCCTCAATTCAAGCAGTTATTCAGAAACACAGTGGTGAGGGAGGCACTTTAGCAGGAAAGATCCCACCCCACACTCATGCAGTTGGCTATGAATGCCATATAGAGCTCATTGAGGGTGCTAAGCCAGTGTACATCAGACAGTACAGACTCACCCCTCTTGAAAGAGAAGAGCTCATCATGAGGAATTCAGGAGTTCATTGAAAAGGGATGGATAGAACCAAGTTCTTCCTCCTGGAGCTCTTCAGTATTATTTGCTCCTAAACCTAATGGGAAACTAAGGTTCTGTGTGGATTTCAGGCATTTGAATACGAGGACAGTACTCAACAGAGGTCCCATCCCCAATCAAGGTGAGCTCCTAGACAGTTTACAAGGGGCATTTGTATGCAGTGCATTGGATTTGGCATCCGGATTTTATCAAATTGCCATGGAAGAGGAAAGTCAACCATATACTGCCTTCCCCACACCGTTTGGATTATATCAATGGTGTGTCATGCCAATGGGCCTCAGTAATGCCCCAGCCATCTTCCAGCAAGCCATGAACACTATCCTCAGAAAGCATATATTAGGAGGATACTGTCTGGTGTATCTGGACGATGTGATTATCAAGTCAAGTAGCATGGAGGAGCATGCTAAGCACTTAGATGCTGTGCTTACCTCCTTGCATCAGCATAACCTGTTTTGTCAATTACCCAAGTGTACATGGGCTCAAAGCCAACTCAAGTACTTGGGGCATATTGTGACAGGTCAGGGGGTGATGCCTGATCCCAATAAAGTAAAGGCACTCGCGGACTGGGAGCCTCCACTCACGTTGGTGCATCAGTTGGCGGCAGCACAAGCTGCAGATGCAAAATCAGAGGCTACAGTATTGAAGGAATTCATAGCCACAGAATGCAGACGATTCCTGGGGTTCATGAACTATTTTAACAGATTCATCCCTAAGTATTCAGACCTGGCTTGGGCATTACATGCCCATACCCAGAAAAATCCACCAATGTGGTCCTCAGAATGCACGGATTCATGGAATCAGCTCAAGCTGTGCCTTCAGAATGCAACGATGATGTTCCATCCGGACTTCTCTTTGCCATTTCATGTGTTCAGTGATGCATCCACAAAGGCAATAGGGGGTGTCTTAGTTCAGTTCAAAGAAGATATTCCCTACCCAATTGCATATGTGGCACGCAAACTCACGTCAGCTGAGGTGAATTACACCACCACAGAGCAGGAGATGCCCGCCATGGTATATTGCTTTAAGCAATGGCGCTGCTATCTCGAGGGCAGTTCAGTTTTGCTGCACACAGATCATGAGCCACTTACATGGCTGGCCAAGCAAGAACGGCCCAATCGCCGCCAAGCTCGCTGGTTGGAGTTTCTGGCAGGCTTCACGTATGAGGTTCTGTATGTCAAAGGTGACAGGAACGTCGTGGCTGATGCCTTGAGCAGGATGTTAACGCCACCAGCCGCACAGGCACTCACGTTACCAGGGGATAATTGGCCTTTCGGTTCCAATCCCATGTACGACCGCTCACGAAGTGTGCTGTACAGTGTCAGCATGGATCCAGCAGAGCCCGTCCATGACCGAGTCTCGGCTGATGCATCAAGCTGACTCAGGAAAAGTTTCAAGTATGCCGCGACTTGGAGAAAGTGCGTGCTCAGATCCTCACGGCGATGACACAGCTGTCGCTGGCTCGCGAATCAGAATCAAGACTGGAAGCGCAACTGCAGGAGGTTCAGACCAGGCTCATCGAGGCCGACAGCAAGTTGTCTGCACCTACACAAGCATCCTCTTGGGCGGCCACACGCGCCGCACCCCGAGCAGCAATCAGCGTGGGGATGACCAGTCATCAGGGGGTGGAACAGCCCGCCGTCGTGGTACGAAACGTGTTCATTTTGAGACTGATGAGTTGCATGACGCACACCTATTCAGTAATTCATCAGTACAGCATCCTCCCTCCACAGACCGCCGGACTAGTGGGCCAGCGAAATCCAGTTCACGTTCACGTTCATGTTCAGAACTATCAGAAGGTCATGGGAGTGATGCCGGTGAGAAAACAAGTACACTCATCAGCCCAGAAAGTTCAGGGGTAGAGGGGACTCCTGTGCCTGATCAGCCTGAGATGTCTACCGCCCTTCCACAGGAGACTGATCCCTCCCTAAGTGCTTATGAACTACTGGTAGAAGCGTTGTTTGACAGAATCGGGGCTGGGACGAGAGGAGATACCTCTGTACAGACCACCGCTCAACGCAAGGCATTTCAGTTATCAGAGGGGAAAGGCGACCTGTTGTGGCGGGGCAATCTCCTATATGTTCCAGATTCAGGGGAACTCAGGTCAGACATATTGTACTGGCACCATGATGTGCCATGGTGTGGGCATTTGGGGATTCAGAAGACACTCCAACTTGTCCAACGACAGTTCTGGTGGCCCAGCATTTCCACCGATATAAAGAACTACGTCCAATCATGTTACAAATGTCAGAGTGATAAGCCGGATAAGACCACCGCTTACATTCATTCAGGTTCCTAGCAGTTGCTGGAGAACAGTGGGGGTAGATCTAATCGTAGACTTAACCCCATCAGCCTCAGAAAAGTATAATGCTATTGTGGTGTTTTGCTGTCATCTCAGCAAAATGGTCAGGCTGATACCTGTTGAGATGTAGCCTCAGGAGTTAGGATTATGTGTGTGTGTTCGTTGTTGCAGAGCGGTTGGATCTGATCTGAGGATTTCGCAGTACTGTTGTGGCGAATGATGCCATCAGTACATAAGTACGATTTCGCTAGTGTTTACTTTAAGTATCAACTGAATACTCCACCCGTGTCAATTATCATCAGGTTATGGGCCCAGCTCGAGAGCTGCGGGGCACTGAGTGGCGTTGAGGCGACGCAGATCAACCCGTGTGAACCATGTCGGAATACAAGGGTATCCCGAAATTGCGAGATCTGAAAGATTATCAGATGTGGGCGGAAATGGTGACAGGTCACATGCAAGAGAAGCAGTTGTGGGAAGCGCTACAGCCGCCAGAGCGTGGCCAGGATGCGACGTCGCACATCAAAGGCAAACAGGCCAAGGCAGAATTGATGAAGCTTCTGTCGGAAAAACTATTGATGCGATGTGCGTCGTACACGGACGGACAGGCGCTGTGGGAGGGCCTGAAAGAGAGGTTTGCGGCAGTCTCCAGGGTGCAGCTAGCGAGCAAGGATCGTGAGCTCCGAAACCTAAGGCTCCAGGCCGGCGAGTCAATTGCAGACCTTTTCTCACGTGCATACAGCTTGAATCATTTCCTGGAGAGCATGGATGAGGGGCTGAGCGAGCGGAAGTTACGGCTCGTGATTATAGACGCGCTGCCTGCGTCATGGACGTCCACAGTGCAAGGTCTGCGCACCGGACCCATGGACATGACTCTCGACGCGCTTGAAGAATTGCTAGATGACATCGGCAGGCGCATGCCAGAAATGGCTGTTGAGGGAGGTGCATTCGCAGCGGGCACGTCTCACGAGAACCCTGGCAAGAGCAAGAAGCCTCCACCAGAATGCTATCGCTGTGGGTCGACCGAGCATCGAGTTCGGGACTGCCCCCACCCTCCCATCGGACACGCGCACGCTGCAGGTTCGTGCCATCCATATGATCCGTGGCTGCTAGACTCTGGCTGTCATCCTACCATGTCCCCAGGTGGCGGTGCCGCACATTTCGTCCAATACCGTAAGCTGCCTCGGTCTATCAAAATAAATTTTGGGAAAATAGGAGCTTTCGGGTACGCAGTGGGGGAGGGCAGTGTCGCCCTGCAGGGGATAACTGGCAGGTTCATGTTGCACAACGTCCTGCATGTACCGGATCTAGTTGGGAACCTCCTTTCTGTTCGTGCGCTCATGAGAGCCGGAATCAACGTGCATTTTGTGGCGTCACGCACCAGCGGCTGAGAGGACGAGGCCCTGGTTGTCGACAGGGGGCGCGTGGTGATGCGAGGCGCGTGCCGGGCAGACCTGTTTTGGATCGGCAGCGGTGAGAACTCGCCACACGTAGGCGGAGCACACGCAGGGGCGGCACGTGTAGACTTTGAGTCACTGGCGCAGCTGTGGCACAGGCGTCTGGGACATGTTGGTTACGATGCGCTTGCGGACATGGCCCGAAAGAAACTCTTACCTGGGTGCGGTGTCACTCTTGCTGAGTTCATGCAGGCGCGGAAGGCTGGAACGTGTAAGCCCTGCGTGGCGGGGAAGATGTGCCGGTCGACGCACCCGCCTCGCGATTCGCCAGCGATGTCCCCCCTCCACAGGCTCCACATGGACGTCATGGGGCCGCTGCCCACGCCTGCTGCTGGCCACGGCGGCGCAGTCTACACGGCGACGGTGACGGACGAGTTCACTGGCTACACCATCGTGAAGCTGCTCTGCGAAAAGAGCCAAGTGCCCCCCGTGGTGAAGGCCGCTGTGCGTTGGCTTGAAACCCAGACTGGGGAGGTGGTCAAGCGCGTGAGACACGACCGTGGCGGAGAGTACATGAACTCAGAGCTAACGGAATTTTATGAGGGGAAGGGGATTCAGCCCGAGCCGACTGCCCCCTACTCACCAGAGTCCAATGGTGTGGCCGAGCGCAAAAATAGAACCCTCATGGAGAAAGTGCGTCCTATGCTGATTGACGCCGACATGAGCGAGTGTCGTTGGGGCGATGCAATGATGCACGCGTGCGAACTGGCCAACTGCACCCTCAAGCGCGGGGGCCGCGTATCTCCGTATGAGCATCTGCTGGGAACACGTCCGGATTGCACCAGATTCAAAGTCTTTGGATGCATCGCGTGGGTGCACGTGCCGAATACAGGGGCGCGGCACAAACTCGCAGATCGAGCGGTGCGAGGGCGCTTCGTGGGGCTGGTGCCCCCCACGGGATCAGGCGTGTACCGCATATTGCTCGACGATGGGAGGCTTGTCGTCTCGCGCACGGCAGCCTTTGACGAGGCTGAGCCCAACGTCGACATCCCCGCGCTGCCGCCAGCCGCCGTGCCGCTGCTGGCAGCAGAGGGAGGCGGCGGCGATGACGGCGAGGCGGCGCTGCCAACTGTCGAGGGAGGTGACGATGAGGGTCCGGGTGACGAGGTGCATCAAGCTCCCATGCACGACGGAAGTGACGCGGGTGAGATCGACCTGCAAGGGGAGTCGGACGACCCGGCACAACAAGACCCTCCTGCCGACGAAGCCGCATTGCAGCTCGCGGAAGTGCAGCCTCAGGCGCTGCTGCAAGCTGCGCCGCAGGTTCCTGCGCCCCCGGACCACGTGCAGGTGGTAGTAGCGCAGCCCGGCGCTGCTCCTAGAGCTGTGGTGGACCCGGCCGCTCCACGCGAACCCGCAGTCCCGCTACAATCAGCCCCCGAGAACCGGCCCAGACGTGAGCGCATTGCGCCGAACTTCTTTCGTCCGGGGGTGCACTGCTCGCCTGGACGGGAGCGGAGGCTCCCACCCCCCACATGTGTCTGCCTACGACCCGCTGCAACTGCCACCGATTCCCGAGGAAGAACACATTCTCGCAAGTGCGCTGTGGCGTCCCCTGCTGAACAGTGGGGAAACCGAGCGGGGAGCAGTGCGCAGGGACATGGAGCGCATGGCGATGGCTGCGTCGCGGGCGAGAGTGGATGCGTCGCCGTGGGGCCCAGACCCACTCACGCTCGAGGAAGCGTACGCACGCCCGGATGGCGACAGCTGGCGTAAGGCTGTCAAGGAAGAGCTCGATTCGCTTGAGAAATTTGACGTCTGGACCATTGAGCAGCTTCCCCCGGGAAAACAAGCGCTCACCTGCAGATTTGAGCTGCAGCGCAAGCGTTGTGGGCGGTATAAGGCGAGGCTGGTGGCCGGCGGACACCGGCAGCGCTATGGGCTCGATTACGAGGAAACGTACGCGCCAGTGTGCACGTATCGGACGCTGCGCATGGTCCTGGCAGTTGCTGCGCATGAGGACCTTGAACTCCGTCAGTTCGACATACGAACGGCGTACCTCAACGCTGAGTTGGAAGAAGAGGTATACATGCGACGCCCCCCAGGCGCGGGCACGGGACCAGGGGTGTGCCGGCTGCGCAAGGCGCTGTACGGCCTCAAGCAATCGGGCAGGGCGTGGAACAAGAAGCTTGAGGCGACTCTGCGCGCGGAGGGCCTCGTTCAGTCGGACAGTGACCCATCGCTGTGGATCTTGTCTGGGCCAGACGGCTCGGTGCTCGCGCTCTTTTACGTGGACGACGGCCTTGTGGCTGCGCGCACGGTTGCAGAGGCGGACGCGCTGGTGAAGCGCATCGGGGAGTTGTTCGAGATCCGGGAGGTGGAGGTCGAGGACTTCCTCGGCATCCGCATCACGCGCGACCGTGTCAACCGGACGATCACCATCGACCAAGAAGATAAAGCACGCGCCCTGGCTGAGGCTTGTCGCGTCGCAGGCCAGCATCGTACTCTTCCCATGGCTCCGGCTGTCTTCAAACAGCTGCGGAAAGCGCGTGACGGGGAGCTGATGGCGGACGCCGCAGAATACGCATCCGTAGTAGGGAGCCTACTGCATTTGGCGCAATGCACGAGGCCAGACATAGCCCTGGCAGTGGGCGCGCTGTCTGCCTATGTGCAAGCTCCGTCGGCGACGCACTGGGAAACCGTGCTCGACCTCGTGCGCTACGTCGGCCACACGGCTCACCTAGGTATCACCTACGGACGCGCCACGGTGCCCCTTCAGACCTGGTGTGATGCCAATTATGCATCGTGTATCGACACAAGGCGCAGCATCAGTGGGTACGTTGCTACGATGTACGGCGGCGCCTCGTGGAACTCCAAGAAGCAGGTCACGACAGCGGCCTCCACCCAAGAGGCTGAATACCAGGCTGCAGGCAGCGTATCGCGAGAAGGACTGGCGATCCGCAAGATTGAGCCCGATCTGGGCTTGCTTTCGCAGGACTTCCCGGTGACAGGCCCATTTACCATATTCTGTGACAACGCTGCGGCGCTTGTTCTCCTGAGGGACAGGAAGGAGGGCGCGCGCGTCAAACACATCGACATCATACACCACTTCGCCCGCGATCGCGTGGCCAGTGGGGAGCTGTGTTTTGAGTATTGTAGATCAGTGGATAACGTATCTGATTGCATGACCAAGGCGCTGCCTCACCCCGCTCACGTTGTCTGCCAAGTAGGTTTGGGAATGCTGTCTGTCGGGGAGCAGTAGGCTCCATGTGTGCGAGAGAACGCTCTCATTTCTTTGTTCTGATTTGCGTTCTCCGGGGGAGTGTTGAGATGTAGCCTCAGGAGTTAGGATTATGTGTGTGTGTTCGTTGTTGCAGAGCGGTTGGATCTGATCTGAGGATTTCGCAGTACTGTTGTGGCGAATGATGCCATCAGTACATAAGTACGATTTCGCTAGTGTTTACTTTAAGTATCAACTGAATACTCCACCCGTGTCAATTATCATCAATACCAGCACACACCACTCTGACTGCAGAAGGGTTTGCAGAGCTGTTCTTCAAGGAGGTTTTCCCTCATTATGGCATGCCTACCAAGATAGTCAGTGACAGGGGTCCACAATGGAATTCAGAACTTTTCAAGACATTGTGTGACCTAGCAGATATCAGGTTAAGTCTCAGTACAGCATACCACCCTCAGACCAATGGCCTCGTGGAAAGGACCAATGAAGTGGTAGAGACTGCATTAAGGCATTATGTAGCACCAGATCAGAGTGATTGGCACAAGAAGTTGCCCTTCATTGAGTTTGCTCTGAACGACATGTATCGTGAAGCGACTGGGAGCACGCCTTTCAGAATGAACAGAATCACGGTGCCTTTAGCCCCCTTTGAGGCGGTAAAGGACAGAATAGCAACTCAGAAGGGATTAGTTGCCCCACAGTCAGAATTGGCCTCATGGATGGGCGCTTCAGTACCGAAGGGGGAGCGCACATATCTTCAAGCCAAAGAAGAATTTGCCAGAGCCAGGCAAAGTGTTCATTGGGCTAAATGCAAAATGAAGGAAGCTCATGATAAGAAGGGTGTAGTCAACCACCATTATCAGACAGGAGACTTGGTGTGGCTCAGTATCAAGCACATCAGTCTCAGGCATCCAAGTTTAAGGCACAGATTCAGTCCCAGATTCATTGGACCAGTCAAGGTGCTACAGCACAGTGCCAATGGATCCACAGTGCTAGTGGAATTACCTTCCAATTTGCAGATACACCCCAGAGTGTCAGTCACGTTAGTCAAGCCCTATATTTCAAGGGGAAACAGGGCAGTTGTGCCAGTCATGATTGATGGAGCTCAAGAATGGGAAGTAGAGGCCATCATTAATCATAATGTGGTTTCCTCCCGCTCCAAGAAGAAACAGAACTATACAGAATTCCTCGTCCAGTGGAAGGGAAGCTGTGAGCCCTCCTGGCATGAGTTCAAAGACTGTGAGAACTGTATCAGCACAGTCGAGGATTACCTTGGACGATGTACCAAAGGTGTCAGGGCCAAAATATTCAGGGCCATTCCAGCATTCGAATTGAAGAGGCTGTCCCCACTGTACAGAAAGGAGGCTCTAAGCCTACAGTGAGTTCATGCAGGTCAGCCCCTCAGCACGGGTTCCCCTTCAGTCAGGAGGGTGGAGAGTCAGCCCCAGGTCACTACCCTCTAGTCCAGTCAAGCCAGCTGCATCAGAATCAGTTGGGCCTCCATACTGGAATGACCCGAATGAGAGTCCGCTGTCCAGCGACCTCGACTCAGATCTGGGACCCGTGGTCCGCCAGGGTCCAGCACACGCTCAGCCTTCAAGTTCACGGCGTCGGAATCGCGCAGCCGAACGCGCAGCACGCGCTCAGTTCGTGCGTCATGATCTCGGGGACTTCATCGATAGACGCGAGGAGATAGGCTGGATAGCCCCCCGAAACCCCATCAGCGCCTCTCAAGCAGCCACTCAAGCACAGGACAACAGTTCGTTGGCATTGGCTGAAGGCTTTCAGCGTCTAGATCCGAACGACGACTGGCCGCCTCCTAGGCGCCGATGCAGACAAGGATTAGACTTCATGTTCAGTTTCATGTCTAGACCAGACTTCAGACTTCATGTTCATGACCACATTTCACATTCATGTCTCATGTTTCATGTTCACGTTCAGTAGATGGCTCTGTGCTCCTGCCGTCTTGCGACGAGGGGGTGATGTGTTATGTGAAGACGTCGCTAGACGTATGTTGAGTCATCCTCGATAGGGAATCAGATAGCAGCAATGGGAGGTCCAGGGTTCGGAGGTCGGTCTCCTATGGGAGATGCCTGGAGACACTATCAGAATATATCACGTATCAGGGACTTCGGTCAGGACTTCTTTCAGGTGAAGGGTGTTTGGTCCCATTGCTGAACACCCCTATCGAGGTTTACGTTGCAGACGTAGGAACCCCTACGTTTTCCACATACATCTGTAATACCCAGTCGATGCCAACGCCCTGCTCTATCCAACTCAGGACCTCGCTTGACGCACCAATCGCACGCCAGGCTTCCGCGCACGCCAAGGTTTTACGATGCAGGTGGCCATCCGAAGACGCCACTCGAGGCGTGCGTTGAAAACACATCACCTACGCTGCCTTGTGACAACCTCGCTCGGTCAAGGGCTGACGTGGCCGAGCTCCTGCGCACCAGCGACGACCGGAAGGCCCGAGAGCAACCGCAGGCTACCGAACATCCAAGGGTGAACAGCGGAATGGGATGGGGATGAGACGGGATGGCGTGGGGAGTGGAGTGGTGAACGGACGGACACACGCTGGTCCCAGGCGGCACGTCGCTCTGTGACGCAGCAGATGACAGCCACGCGGGTGGCGGGCAGGCAAAAAAAGACGGCGGTGAAAGAATGACGGGAGGATGTAAAATAGGAGCGGTAAATATGAAAGGGTTGGAAAGTTGGGCTGGCGGAGTGGGGTGGCTGGCGGATGGCATCCCAGGCGTCGTAACCCTGGAGAACAGGCTGCGGCTGTGCCTCGTTTTCCAGCTGCTGATCAAGCAGAGCTGCAACTGTGCAATCAGCAGCCACAGCAAGCAATTTTTGGCAGCCAGAGAAACCTGAACGTGTGTGAGAGGCTGCGCAAACGCTGATATGCGCTCAATTTGCGAAACCATTCATCCGACAGGCAGAGACAAAGAACAGCGAGTTCAACAGAATTGAAGATGAGATGAACGAAAGGATATCAAAACAAAGATCAGAAACAAGTCGACTGACGTGAAACGCGGTCGAACCAACGGATCGCTCGAAGTTGGTTGCTAAGCACACACCTGATGTATGCAAACAACCGGAATGACAACACCTACGAGGAGGGAGCCACGGCGAACCGCGGAGGAGGATCTATTTCGAGCTAAGCAGTAGCTCGAAATAAAAAACCTGAGGCAAGCCTCGCGAGTTCCGCTATTAAGGGCGAGCATGCAAGCAGAGCAGGCAAGCTAGAAGGGCAAGCAGGCGCATCACAGATGAGTCATAGGATCACTATCGACAAGCACATAATCCGAGTCAAATTCGGACGGTGAGCTATGCCATAGGCTATGGCAGAAATTTATTGATAGCACACCGAGCACGTTCTTTGAATCAGTACATTCGCATGAGACTTGTGTGACACTAAAAGTCTTTCTCCAATCATGGACTGGCACTCTGTTGATCGAGGCTGTACTTGTGAATCCCACGCTCGGGGAGAATATGGCTTCCTTATCTCCGTCGCTTGCACGCAATCTCTTCGAATTCGAACGCTGTTTTGATTTGCACGGAAGTGTTGAATCGCGTGTTTGTGCCGCTGATCTCAAGATGGTTTTAGCAAGCAATGGTGCTCGGTTCGCCATCCCCAATTGTGCTTTGTCGATTTCAGGCTGCGATCGCGGCTGCTTGCTGCCGGCTGCATGGACAACGCAATGCTTGCGCGGTTGGCTGTGAAGACACTGAGGGTCCACAAGGTTCACAGGGTTCTGAGAACCAGGGTTCAGGTCCAAGCTCAAGCCATGTAGCAACAACCACGAGACGTTCAACACCTCTTACACAGGGCTCTCGAGAGACGCCAGGCTTCCATTATCACACGTCATCAGGTGCCACATGCAAAACCCAAAAAGCATTCGAGGCGAGATTCGAACACGCGACCTTCGGCTACTTCCTCTATATTAGGAAACCGACGCTCTATCCACTGAGCTACACGAACTCGAAAGGTTTCCATTGTGGCCGGATATGTTGATCATGACACGTGGTTCTTATGCCTTGGCGTCAGACCAACCCGGTCGTCGACCCACATCCTGAGACACGTAAGCTCAACTCTTGCTTGTGCAACTGTGTCTCATTCTGGGTGATGAGGCTGGCTTGTTCTCTTCACTGGATGTAGAGAGGCCCACCAGACGGTCAGGGTTCACAAACCCTCCAGGACTCGCGACTCCGACAGGCAATAGATATGCGCTACCTCGAGTGATTGGTGCCCTCGCCATGCGCCGACAGTTATACTCGCCAACAATACTAGAACGGAGCAACTCCGTGCATCTGTTTCAGGACGAGAACAACTAAATTGCAACGGCAACACGATATCCATTCGTCGCACCATTTAGAATGCGTTTCATCGACACTCGAACTGACTGCGAGTTACCAACCCCTCAGCCAAGAAATCAATCAAGCGGCGCAAGAACACCGTGCATGGTCTATGCCCAGATATCTGGGATGCTCTCCGATGTCATGTACTGGCCACATCCATGCAATGCACGAATCACGTCATGAGCAATTTGCGTAGATGATTTTGTCACTTCGCACTCTTATCATGTGCCTCCTTTGCTTCTCGACTGTGTACACATGTAGGCACAACAATATGTAGAATTGGTCGTCCTTCGCAGGCGCAAGCTGCAGCAGTTCACTTAGAATGGTTGTTCGATTGTGAGAAATGAGGTTCTCTAATGTTGGTGGGTCCCTCGGAAATGGAGCAATACTATTGCTGGTGCTTTGGGGCATTCATTGCTGGAGTCGCTACAAGCGCGACAAATCCAACAAATTGGACCAAGCCAGACCAGCGAGGATGCCACGTTATTTGGGAGCGATCAGTTCTGGCGCGCTCGTCCAGTTGGTATGGATTCTCGACTATGCTAGGCACAGGGGTTGCCAGTCACCAAGCCTGCCTTTCCACTACGACGGGAAGAGACAAACCGTTGGGAACAATGCGTGGTGTACCCAGGGATCAACGCATCCCTGCGTAGTGGGGGAAAATGGGACTACGTAGATCTCAATCCCGGGAGCCACAGTAGCACTCTCCGCTGCCCGTGTTGTTTTGCTGCTGTTCCGGGACGACGAGCCGCTAGATGGTGGCGACTCTTCATAGACATGCACAGCACGTGCGCAGGTTGAGCACGCCCCTGTGTTGCACTGCATCATCGATCTACGCACAGCCGACGAAGCAACGACTTTACAGCTTCCTGACGATGCTGCCTTCAAGTTGGTGACCGTGGCGATAGACACCAACGGCCTGGCTGCTGCCCTCAAGGACGCCAGCACCTGGAACGTGTTCTTTCCGGATGGGCTTCCCTTTCCATCGGCAAGCCACCTGCTGATTTTCGTCACACCGCATCAAGTGCGTCCCCCACAACTAACCCAACTTTGGACTCACCAAAAGCGGATTGCTGCAAGTCAGTGTCTATGAGCGCTGTAGAAGAGACGCATTCCCATCGACTTCTATCCTTGGACTTCTGTTGTCCGGCCTGACACTATGTACAACTCTGTCAAGTGAAGCTCCATGCATGTCTTATCAAGACACGAAGCTCCAATGAGTATCACTCAGAAACCCGATGAGGTAGTTTATACTTGTCATTAGTAGCATGAAGTAAACAAGCTGAGGCAACCCTCGAGTTCCGCTGTGATGGCAAGCATGCAGTCCGAGCCCAGCTTGGTTAGAAGTGAAGGCAGGCGCATGACAAATGAGTCACGGGATCACTGATCGGAGACAGACTGAAAACCAGAGTACCGCAGTACAAGCACTGAGGATGAGATCTGACTTGCACAGTAGTGCAGGAGCGCATGACACAGGCCGCCGCAATCGCGGCCGAGAACAACTTTCAGAGATGCCTGCACTTGTCCAAGGCCTGTGTGGCCGGAAATGTCGGCGCTTTGAGTACAAATTACATCAATCGCGATGCTTGCGCGTACTTGCTGTCTCTGCAACAGCAGCAGTCCTCGCCTGCGGACTTTCTCTTCATCGACGTTCGCCGACATGATGAGCGTGCCATGTACGGTGAGTTGCCATTCCGGTACACCGAGACACATTCTTGTTTCCCACCATCAATCAGCTAGCCCAATAGAACTATCATTGGCCAGTCCTTCAGCCAGATAGCTTGATAGAACTGTCATTGGCCAGCCGATTAACCTTACGTGTTATGCAACAATATCACAACCTGAGAGTTGGTACAGCTGCTGCTGCTGCTGCTGTCAATGTGTGTCAGGTATCAAGATCAAAATATGCTTCCTAGGGTGCGCGGGTTCTGCTGCAGTGAGCGAGCATGCAAAGATACATTAAGAGAGGTGCAAAACAGCGGCTCAAGTCACACGAAAAAACATGCTCATTTTGGTTGGTCAGTTGGCGCTCGAACACCCCACGTATCCATTGCGACACCCGTCAGTAGGACCACCAAACACGCGTCCTCGAGGGCTGGTGCGTGCTTGTACGTGAAAATTCCCTTGTTGTGTAATCTGCATCCGCACTTGCTCGCCGCGTCGTTCAGCATTCATGTCGTGTGATGATGATGTGTACTTTCGCGACACAACCGCATCCACATGGACATTGGCGACTCCACGTACGACTAGGGAATGTGTGCAGGAGGAATTCCAGGCTCTTTGCATATCCCTGTCCAAACTCTGATATTCGCTCTTCAGCTGATGACCGGACCTTCGAAGCCGAGTGTCACGTGCCCAAGCCCCCTGTGGACCAGATGCTCATCCTTCAGAGTCGAGGTGACAACCGGGCCACATGGGCAGCGCTCATTGCTCAAGAGCTCGGTGTGCCTCCTCCCAGCATCACAGGCCAGCCCTCTGAATGTACATGTGTCTGCAGTTGTGTACCCACACCTGGCACACGTTGCTGGCGGAGGCTGGTGCCGTATATTCCTGAAGTTTGGGTGGTCACGCCTTGCGTTCGGCATGCTAGGAGTATCTTTAGGTATACTTGATCCGAGTATGTCCTAAGAACATATTCGAACAACACATAGTAAAGCGTCCGTCACGCATTGTTTCTCTTCCAATCGTCGGTTGTACTACGCAGTCTCTGTCTCAGTCGCTGGGTGCTTCACCAGCACTCCATTCGACTTCATGGATCGTACGCGATATGGTAACCTAATGGTGCTCTCATTCATTACATAACATAGATAAGGCTCTCATTCATGTTGATATACGAGTATCAGCTGGTCAGTAGGTATTCACAGACTCAACAAACCCCAGTTGCCATTCGTGGGTCCCAACCCTGCCACAGTGCCATGTTTGTCATTCTGCCTAACCATGTTTTGCAGGTTTTACCCGTGTGCTGGTATACACGCAAGGGTCGTACGGCTGGAGAGTGGACGCCGGCGTGAAGGCGTACAGCAGATACGAGTTGAGCGACCTTCCACCAGAGCCCGAGGACGTGGAGGTGGAGACCGTCGACGGCAATGCAGCTGTCGATGAGCTCAAGCTCCTTGGCATTCTGATTCCATGACTGAAGTCCCATGAAGACCAATGTCCATGTGGATGCGGTAGTGTTGTAAAAAGATACATCATCATCATCAAGTGCATCTCCGACTTGCCCAACATTTATGTGCCGCTTGTCTGTGGTTAAAAATGATCTTCGGCCCCAGGATGTTGATTTTGTGACATCCACGCAGTTGTAGTACAATGTTACAATCTTTGCCCTGCTCGATGTATTTGGATCACACAACCATGAACGCTAACAACTAATCGCACTGCATCATAGCATCCACGTGGCCATGAGCGACTTGTCCCCTATTCCCCTGGTCCCTCGCTACGGTGAATCATTCGCTGCCACGTTTTTCCTGTCTGCTCGCAAGGGTTAGTCGTCAGTCACCAGCAGCATCTTCCCGAGGAGTGGGTTCATCGTCCTTGCCCTCACGCCCCTCGTCGATGGAGACGAGGGCGTCAGCGGCATCGCAAGCAGACTCACTTGCCTCCTGTTCGTCTACCACAGCATGTATCTCCTCGAGCGCCACCACAGCAGCGTTATCCATGGCCTCTTCGCCGATTGCAATGCTGCTGGATGACTCACGACGGAAGCTCGGGGGGCGTGGTGGCAGGCCGACAACGCGGCCCCGCGCGGACCCCGTGGGCCTTTGCTCTGTCGGGGTGGACACGGACCCGCGAGATGCGGGCCGTCCTCTCGAGTTGGGCCTGGGTGGGGTGCCTTGACTGCGCCCTGAGCCCTGCAACATGGAAACCATTCGACTCCAGCAGGCTCGTGTTCATTTTCTCACATGTATGGACCGACCTGGGCCTTTGCTTGCATTCAATTATCGGCTAGATGCAATACATTGGTTCAGGGCGATTGCTGATGGGTAATTGGTATATGGAACTCACTATGGGCATCGTCATCTTGCACTACACATGTGCATGAGCTGATGAATGCAGGATGAATGCATCAATTTGCGGTGCCCGCCAGGTGGCCCGAGGTTTCAAGGGCATTTTGTTCGTTGCACCATGCCTGTTCATGGCAGGCGAGTTGCGCAGTTAAACAAATTAGTCTACGATCCGCCGTTCTTAACTTACCTACCATGGTGGGTTGTTGCTTCATGCACAATTCTCTACATTAGGCTGTCGGTTGTTGGATCATTGTTCCTTTGATGACATACCTGTCGAGATTCCACCCTTGCACTATGCTGACTGGACGGACGGGATGCTGGCGAAAGCGGCGTGATGGGACGAGGTGGGGCGTCGGGGGGAGGGTAGACTGCCTTATCAATTCTGTGCTGAATCAAAAGGCTTTCAAGAGTGACGTCGGACACGCCGCAGCATTTGCGGATGAACGTAAAGATGGGAAGCAGGAAGTAGTTGTATCGGCAGAGTCCTGCCTTCACAATGAACCCAGCAAAACGTGCGACGAGCTTTTGCAGCATAGGCAAATGGAGAGTCTGGCCGGATTCCAGGAGTTCCTTCACCTGCAGCGGAACGGTCACGAAATGACGGCCATGTGATGGGGTTGGAATGGACGTGAGTTACATCAGGCAGCCGTGATCATTCACCAGGTTGACAGCGGCAGCCAAACTGTGACGCTGCAACAACATCTCCACAGATCTGCTAGCATGCAGACGGGATTGGCCCACGCACTGGTTGACATACGACTCTCGACGCACGCTCCTGAAAGGAATCGTACCAACTGTATCATGAGCAGAGAAAGAGGCTCCGAAGCTTTTTGGGCCTCCACAAGCAGGCACAGCTGGTTGTAAAATCGCTCAAGCAGGTGTACGTCTTCCAACTCCAGCACGGTCATGTTCTTCCGAAGCGGGTTGCCATCGTCGCCCATATGGCCTGTAAAGAGTTCTGCCTGCTCGAAGGGATTGCGTGGCGGGACGCCTGGCTTTGCACACGTTGGTCGGTGACCCAAGGTGTACTCCATTTCTGCCATGATTGCATTGTACAAACCAAACGCAAGCGACGGCTGTGTGCGAGCTTTGGTGCGCCCTTGCAGCCGCTGCCAGAGCAACTCCTGCACACGTCCCTACATCAGCCGCCTTGTCTCCACGCAGCTTAGTGGCAAAGCCAGACATTGACTACCTTGTACTGCGGTAGCACGATGGAAATTATGTTACAGTACCACCTGAGACAGACATATGCAGTCCTGACGGTCTGGCGGCTGGTTATATTAAGCATTTCATAAACCAGCGGACGCAAGGCTGATGCAATGGCATGCACCAATGATGTGGCGCTAAATTAGAGAATCGAAGTGAGTTCTTGCACCTGCATCTGCTTTCTTCCCCGCTGCCGGATGTCGACATAGTCATTGTGCCACTTGTACACGGGGCTGCTCTCTTGTCCCAATGGTGGCCGAGCTTTCTCTGTCAGCATCTGCCACTGAGGCTCCACAACGTCAGCTACACCATCGTCCGAAACTGCGTCTGTGTATCCACTGGTGGCGGAGGGGGCATAGCGCACTGCCGAACGACTAATCAGCCCACAGTCCATTGTTGCACCTAGGGCTTCTTCCGGCAATTGCGCGTCTGAGCCATCATCACTCACGCGCTCATGCAGGTCTGCCCTGAAACTGCTTGAGCGTTGCGTTACTGTGCGCTGCTTTGTGATGTATGACTTCACAGGGCTCGATGAGTGGTCTGGCTCCGAATCAGCTTCTGGGTTGGCCTGCAGCGCATAGAGGGTTCACAAGCAGCGGTGACATGACACAATGCAGGAGTCGAGGCTGCTTCCAACATAGTCTGCGGTAAATGCAGTCGAATCGTATCCACAGCCTCTTCAGCTTGCCAGTGCCAATGGGCCCACAAGACAGCGACACACCTCGAACTTAACGATGGAAGTGTTCAGCTGCCTCTTGGCGCTCCTGCTTTTTGGCAAGTGACACCGCCGTCAGAAACACCTTGTCGTCGATGCAAGTGTCGCCGTCAGACACCTCATCGGGAGGCTTGTAGCGAGGGCGCCGTGTCGTGCGCTGGGTTGTATCGCACTCGGACGCTGGCAAGTCACTCCTCGTGCTGGCCCACACCGCATCTGGGGGCGTCCCTCCACACGCATCTGGTGCGGCAGCGTCAGTTTTGTCATTTTGCGTGGGGTCCGCGCTGGATTGAGCATCCATAGCTGCGTGCGAGCCGCTCCGTGCGTAATCTCGTGTTGTGAGGGTTTTGCAGATGCCCCGCGATGGGCTGTGCGAAGGGGACGTCACGGCGTACTTATCGACAATACCAGCTTTGCTCAGCTTGCGGAGCTCCCCTTTAATCTTTGATACCAGCTGCGCTGACGGCGGCAGTGGTGCGTCGATTAGGCCGAAAGAGCGCTGGTCGCGTGCCTCCCGAGTGGCCACTGCGGTGTTGAGCCACGACGTCGCGATTTGTGCGGCGACCGTGCGTTGTGCTGCGTTTGCAAGTGGCAGCTGCAGCACGATTTGCAGCGTTAGTCGTGCGAGGTGCTAACGGCCACGTTTGCTTTACAATATCTGCGACCTGGGCGCACCAAACGTTGCAAAAGACAATGTGTGTGTCCGTTGCTTGTGGCATGTTGAGCCAAGTTCATGCTGTCTTGTCTCCAAAGCTGACTCAGTGATGGTT
This sequence comes from Nuphar pumila, assembly GCF_984573655.1. Lineage (NCBI taxonomy): Eukaryota > Viridiplantae > Streptophyta > Magnoliopsida > Nymphaeales > Nymphaeaceae > Nuphar > Nuphar pumila. Next base: position 475 of record NW_028323896.1, on the reverse strand, counting down.
GTTCCATTCATCGCAGGTTGTGCCGTTCAAAGGTCAGAAGAAGCGTTGGCATGTCAGTTCGTCAGGTTGTGTTGTCACATATTTTACGCGGTTTTACTTTGCCTTAAAGTACTGGAGCAAGTCGTACCAACGGAAACAAGGTTTCCCGCCTCTCCACCGTTGAAAAGCGCAGGATGCTCTGACGCTCAAGCAAACGATCCCTCTTAACATCTTCATCCGTGGCCAGCACTGTGTTGGTTGCGACGGGCAGGACTGCTTTCCGGCGACGCCCCTTGTTCCCTTTGTGCTTGTTCTTCATGGTCTTGCCCCCTTCGTCATCGTCGCTGTCGTCGCTGTTCATTTCGTCCCGATTCAACTTGGGCAAGGACCGGTCCAGCTGCGCTCCAGCAACTGTCAGCCTCGTGCAGACCGTGTAAACAGCACCGCGACGATGTACATCCATGCCCACGCGCCCGGCCCCCGACCCTGTCATTAT